>NC_050189.1:31033756-31333756 GCF_008315115.2 Sander lucioperca | reverse complement strand
TTATCTCAGGACACTTTACAGATAGAGTAGGTCTAGACCACACTCCAGTGATTCTCCCAAGAGCATGCATAAATGCGTAAATGCGACAGTGGCAAGGAAAAACTCTCTTTTTAGTTTAGAAACCTTGGACAGACCCAGGCTCTTGGTAGGCGGTGTCTGACGGTGCCGGTTGGGGGTGTGACGAACAGTGGCAATGATAGTCACAGGGCGCTACAGGGCATAGCAGGGCATAGCAGAGTACAGCAGGGCGTGGCAGGACGTTGCAGGACGTAGCAGGGCATTGCAGAGCGTAGCAGGGTGTAACAAGGCACAGCAGGGCATGGAGCAGGACCACAGCTCCCCAGAGCTAGGTTAGTAGCAAGCATTTCTGGGACATGGATATACACAGATGGAAAGAAAGAGGAGAGAGAAGCTTAGTGTGTCAAAGGAAGTCCCCCGGCAGTCTAAAATTATAACAGCATAACTAAGAGCTGCAGAGAAGCAGAGATAGGGAGGCGGCGCGCCGTGACTTTGGCTACACACCCTCCCCCCCGCCAGTCTAGGCGAACGCTGCAACTCCTCATTCCCTAAATATACGTAAGCTTTCTATGAAGAGAAGCAGAGATAGGGAAGGGGTGCGCCATGACTGTGGCTACACACCTTCCCCCGCTGGTCTAGGTGAACGCTGCAACTCATCACTCTCTAACTACAAGCTTTATCGAAGAGGATAGTTTTAAGTTTACTCTTAAAAGTAGTGACTGCCCCCCGAACCCAGATTGGGAGCTGGTTCACCCGGAGAGGAGCCTGATAGCTGAAGGCTCTGGCTCCCATTCTACTTTTAGAGACTCTAGGAACCACAAGTAACTCTGCATTCTGGGAGCGCAGTGCTCTAGTGCTCTACAATAAGGTACTATGAGCTCTTCAAGATATGATGGTGCTTGACCATTTAAAGCAGAGAAGCTAATACAGGAGAAATATGATCTCTTTTCGTAGTTCTTGTCAGAACATGTGCTGCAGCATTCTGGATCAGCTGCAGAATCTTTAAGTTTTTAGTTGCGCATCCTAATAATAAGGAATTACAGTAGTCCAGCCTGGAAGTAACAAATGCATGGACTAGTTTTCAGCATCGTTTTGAGACAAGATGTTCCTAATTTTGGCAATGTTACGAAGGTAAAAAAAGGCTGTTCTTGAGGTTTGTTTTAAGTGGGCATTAAAGGATATATCCTGATTAAAAATAACTCCTAGATTTCTGACAGTAGTGCTGGAGACCAGGGCAATGCCATCCAGAGTAATTATATCTTCGAATAATGAGGTTCGGAGGCGTTTAGGGCCCAGCACAATAACTTCAGTTTTGTTTGAGTTTAACACCAGAAAATTGTAGGTCATTCAGGATTTTATATCTTTAATGCATACTTGAAGTTTAGCTGACTGACTGGTTTCGTCTGGCTTGATTGATAAGTATAATTGGGTGTCATCCGCATAACAGTGAAAGTTAATTGAGTGTTTCCTAATAATATTGCCTAGAGGAAGCATATATAAGGAGAATAGAATTGGTCCAAGCACTGAGCCTTGTGGAACGCCATGGCTAACTTTAGCGTACCTGGAGGATTTATTGTTAACATTAACAAATTGAGATCGGTCAGAGAAATAAGACTTAAACCAGCTTAGTGTGATTCCCTCAATGCCAACTAAATGTTCCAATCTCTGTAACAGGATGGTATGGTCAATAGTGTCGAATGCAGCACTAAGATCTAATAAGACAAGTATGGAGGCAAGTCCTTTGTCAGCAGCAGTTAGAAGGTTGTTAGTAATTTCCACCAGTGCCGTCTCTGTGCTATGATGCATTCTAAATCCTGACTGAAAGTCCTCGAATAAACTATTGCTATGTAGAAAATCACATAACTGATTAGCGACTACCTTCTCAAGGATCTTGGAGAGAAAGGGGAGATTAAATATAGGTATTTAGTTGGCTAAGACATCAGGGTCGAGGGTGGGTTTTTTCAGAAGAGGTTTTATCACAGCTACTTTAAATGACTGTGGTACATAACCTGTTAATAAAGACATATTGATCATATCTAGTAATTAAGTGCTAACCAAGGGTAACGCTTCTTTAAGTAACCTCGTTGGGATCGCAGGGGACCCCAAACTTCCCTTTCCCGAGCCACATTAACCAGCTCTGACTGGGGGATCCCGAGGCGTTCCCAGGCCAGGTTGGAGATATAATCCCTCCACCTAGTCCTGGGTCTTCCCGAGGCCTCCTCCCTGCTGGACGTGCCTGGAACACCTCCCTAGGGAGGCGCCCAGAGGGCATCCTTACCAGATGCCCGAACCACCTCAACTGGCTCCTTACGACGCGAAGGAGCAGCGGCTCTACTCCCGAGCTCCTCACAGATGACTGTGCTTCTCTCTCTCTAAGGGAGACGCCAGCCACCCTCATGAGGAAACCCATTTTGGCCGCTTGTACCCTGGATCTCGTTCTTTCGGTCATGACCCATCCTTCATGACCATAGGTGAGGGTAGGAACGAAAACTGACCGGTAGATCGAGAGCTTTGCCTTCTGGCTCAGCTCTCTTTTCGTCACAACGGTGCGATTAATTGAATGTAATACCGCACCCGCTGCACCGATTCTCTGACCAATCTCCCACTCCATTGTCCCCTCACTTGCGAACAAGACCCCAAGGTATTTAAACTCCTTCACTTGGGGTAAGGACTCATTCCCTACCTGGAGAAGGCACTCCATCGGTTTCCTTCTGAGAACCATGGCCTTAGAGGTGCTGATCCTCATCCCAGCCGCTTCACACTCGGCTGTGAACCGATCCAGTGAGTGCTGAAGGTCACAGGCCGATCCCCAGCCCACCGAACTGCAACCCCTCCCCACCCCGACTACGCCTCGATATCCTGTCCATAAATACTACTAACAGGATTGGTGACAAAGCGCAGCCCTGGCGGAGGCCAACCCTCACCTGAAACGAGTCCGACTTACTGCCGAGAACCCGGACACAGCTCTCGCTTTGGTCATACAGAGATTGGATGGCCCTGAGAAGGGACCCCTCAACCCATACTCCCGCAGCACCTCCCACAGTATCTCCCGGGGGACCCGGTCATACGCCTTCTCCAGATCCACAAAGCACATGTAGACCAGTTGGGCATACTCCCAGGCTCCCTCCAGGATCCTTGCGAGAGTGACGATCTGATCCGTTGTTCCACGACCAGGACGGAATCTGCATTGTTCCTCTTCAACCCGAGGTTCGAACCCTCCTTTCCAGCACCTTCGAGTAGACTTTACCAGGGAGGCTGAGAAGTGTGATACCCCTGTAATTGGCACACACTCTCTGGTCCCCCTTTTTGAACAGGGGAACCACCACCCCGGTCTGCCACTCCTTAGGCAAAGTCCCAGACTTCCATGCAATGTTGAAGAGGCATGTCAACCAAGACAGCCCCTCCACACCCAGAGCTTTCAGCAGTTCTGGATGAATCTCATCAATCCCTGGGGCTTTGCCACTGTGGAGTTGTTTAACTACCTCAGCGACTTCCACCAGGAAAATTGATTAGATTTAGGAGTTCCTCAAAGTGCTCCTTCCACCGCCCTATTACCTCCTCAGTTGAGGTCAACAGCATCCCATCCTTACTGTACACAGCTTGGATGGTTCCCCGCTTCCCCCTCCTGAGGTGGTGAACGGTTTTCCAGAAGCACCTTGGTGCCGACCGAAAGTCCTTCTCCATGTCTTCTCCGAACTGCTCCCACACCGGCTGCTTTGCCTCTTTCACGGCAGAGGCTGCAGCCCTTCGGTACCTTGCAACTGCCTCTGGAGTCCTCCGGGATAACATATCCCGGAAAGACTCCTTCTTCAGTCGGACGGCTTCCCTGACCACCGGTGTCCACCGCGGTGTTCGTGGGTTACCGCCAGGGTTCAAAATTAACTTTTTTGTCCACTAGCCAAATGGCTAATGAATGTTCAAATTTTACCAGCCACTCAATAGATTATCATTGTTTGTTTGGCTGGTGAGTGAAGCAAATCTACCAGCCACGTGGTGGGCCCGTGGGATGGAGAGAGAGGTGCCACATAGCTTTTTCTGGCTTTGCCCGGCCGGGCTCCGTGGCAAACCCGGCCACCAGGCGCTCGCTGACGAGCCCTCCATCTGGGCCTGGCTCCAGACGGGGCCCCGGGCTTTTAATGAGAGACACTGCCTGCAGTAAAATAGACTATTTAAAATGAGTAACTAGTGGAATAGAGGAATAATAATATTTTGAAACAGTTAGTTGAAAATAGAAAATAATATGATTGACACTTGAGGAAAACTGAAGGATTCACAGGCTTCTTATGTGAGAGCCTCTGTAAAAATGTTAAAGTAAAAGAACCAATCTATGAATTAAAAAAGTGAAAGGTGCTGTGCAAATCAAGTTATTATCATGAATCAGTTATATGTGAGTATCTGTGTTCAGTTATTATTATGCTACTTTAAATCTACCTGGACTTATCAAGGAGATTGCAAGTACAAACAATCTACTTTGGGATCATGTTGACAGGTTGATCAATAAATGATTATGTTAAAATATTCTCATGTTATTGACTCAAACATATACACACAAGGAAACAAGCCACCAATTGATAATATGTTGTCTCATATAGGTCTGGGATGATTCTATTCGATTATTTAGACTCTACACTCGGGGTGACCGGCAGTATGATTACAACAGTCAATCTTATATATGGTGTCTGACTGAGATCATTTCTAGAGAATTAAATTACAGCTGAATGAAACTTCATCAGGTTGTTCGAGTCCCCCCTCAGGAGCTCTCTGGACCCAATTGTCAGAATCCCTAATCTCCTTTACAGCATCTCTTCTGAGAATCAGACCCACAAGCCCAACCTCAAACAAGATGTGAACTAGCACAAGGGATTTAAAAGATATCCATGTTTAAAAAAAACATTAGAGGGTTACTGCACAGGCAGCTGTGTCAGTCCTTCTTTCAGTGAGAAATCATTTCTGTGGTTCTCTAGTAAGTCTGTGTACTTAGACAGTTTGTTGGGGTGAACCCTCTGTGGATAAAAAAAAAAAAATCTGTGAGGCTACAGGGAGATCAAGACATTAAAAGAGACTTATCACATCAAATTTGGATGGATATATAGATATACATATACATAGGAAATGTTTAAAACATATGTAGCTAACCTAAAAGACAAACATTCGCCTATCCACAGCAAAAGAAATAAACAAATTTAGGAAACTTACAGTTAGATGTTGAGTTTTTGAATGCTGAAATGTCTGTTTGGTTTGGTAGACACAGAAGACACCGCATAATGTAGCTGCTATTTCGCACTTTTACTAAGGTAAACATGCTTTCAGTATGAGGCCAGGGGTCTTCCTCCTCGTCTGTGTCTGCATTGCCGACGGTTGATTCTGACATTTTTGTCTGTAAAGCTAACCCGTCCCGCCGCGTTTGATTGGTGAAACACAGTCACGTGGTAGAGCCTTTAGCGGAAGTCTCTCTCTCTGTCAAAATAAAACATTAAAATAAGGTGTACGCAGGGGGGATAAAAACAATGACGCGTAGAATACCAAAGGGGTCAAAAGAAAAGTAACGAGCTCATTGTAGCCTAATGTAGCGGAGTAAGAGTACAGTTTCTTCTTCACAAATCTACTCAAGTAAAAGTAAAAAGTATAGTCATTTAAAACTACTCCTAGAAGTATAATTTTTTCAAAAACTTACTCAAGTAAATGTAACGGAGTAAATGTAACTCGTTACTACCCACCTCTGTGTTTGGATGACAGTAGAAAAAAAGTCTGCTGTCACATTTACTGATGAGCACTGAGCACTGATGACTATAAACTCAATCCAAGGACCGTGGCCTATATTCATTTTCCCAGAAAAGGGTATTGATCGATTTTAAGTCCATATCATGTTCATTATCTTAACCCAGACGGGAAACAAATCAAAAATGTCTGAATGTATTTATTAGCAGTGTTCAGGATACACAAAAGAGCAAACATTTTGGTCCACCGTAAGGTATCTTGACAAGTATCTGGGCATACTAGTGATGTTAATGATTAAACGTTTTAACCGTTAACCGACAATAAGAATTTTGACCGATCAGTTGACGGATAAAAGCAATATTATTAAAACAAAAAAAAGAATATTAAAAACGTTTTTTGCATTGTAAAATAAAAATAGCCTATTTCTTAACTGCAAGCAAGTTGCGTTTTAAGCTGCTCTTTTTTCTGCTTGTGGCTCTCTGCTGGACAGCACTCACTATATCGATGAGGACTGGTGGGTTAAATCGGCCGACCTACACACAGAGTATGCCAGGCAGACAGACAGCTGACAACCTTGCATGTGGATGTGTTGGAGATGGGCTCGCCTCGGACATATGCTCCACAGACAGCTGCGGACTGTGTCGGTCGCACGGACGCACAAGCAGTTCCAGGAAAGTGGCTGCATTTGTGCTGATTTGTGGCTGCAAGTGGCTGATTTGTGCTGGTCCCCTGCGCGACCAGCACAAATCCGCAGCTGTCGGCAGAAGCAGAAAGTATATATCCGAGCCTCCTGGATGGGTAAACTGGGCCTCTGTTGCCTGCTTTCTGGTTAGCGGTTAATGATCGGTTAATGAGTGCCAGCTATCGCTCAGAAAAAAAATCTAAAATTAGCATCCCTAGGACAGACATTTGTGGCCCCCCAATGATTTTGGGACACCCTGGCTTTCATCTAACGCCACCATGAGGCACAACTTTTCCCTTGAAGGCATAAATCCGATCACACACCCACAAATGCAGCCTAAGGATTCAGTATGCTCGAAACAAACCGGACTGTATGACGCGCTGTCTGAACACATCTAAAAGTAAAACGCAAGGTGAAAAGACTGTCATCATAAAGAGGGGCAGGTTCACAAGTTCAATCATGCAAACGGAGAAATTGGTGCACACCTTCAGACAGAAGTCATGGTGTGCTCAAAAGTGATAGAAGTGCTGAGTGAAGAATGTAAAAAAGAGCACATTATTCCTGCCAAACGGATAAACCATATAAACCTATTTTTTTTATCTAATGACCTTTCCTCTCGGGTCAACCTCAGGACAAAACTTAGAATTTCTAGCCATCCTGCTTATAAGGCTCTAAGACAAGTAAAATAGTAGGGTGTAATAAAAATTGCAGCCTGTAAGGGTCACTAACAGAGCTTTAGACTTAAGTTGAGAAGTAAACTGTCAGTTTTACTATCAGAGTTATTTGTGCATCTGGCCACTGGTGTCATATATTTGTGTCCAGATGGAGGTTTAGTGGATATGGTTTGCCAGTTTATTGCTCAACAATAGTCACATGGAGAAGCAACCAGATGTACACTGGGAATGAGCAGTTCCAGCATTGCTTCATATCTCATTGTCAATCAGGCAGGAAAACAGAATTTCAGCACAGCTGTGTCTCCAGCAGTTGGCAAAGGAAAGAACTGGAGGTCAGTTCCATTTCAATTCATTTAATACAGTATGTCCTGGCAATACAAATGTAAGACTTCGGGAGACAGAAAATGTGTATTATAGACTACTGGAATCTCAGGGACAATCAAGTTCTCTAATCAGAATGAGGAAAAGTAACGAGCAACATAAAAATAGTTAAAGTGATGTGAAGTCTGTGAAATCTGCCGTTTTTTACCCATCTACTTTGCATCTTTCATGCAAGGAGCTCACTGCTATGCTGCGTTTGTATTTTGATCAGCTGTCAATCAAACAGTGGAGGAAGTTCTGTGAAGTCTTTAAACTTCTGTTTGAGGTAGTTTTAGTTAGTGGCACACTGCTTTTTCGTGACCAAAGCATAGGGGGCGGGGCAAACCTTTACCACTAAAAAAGGAAGTCTCTGCTGAGTTCATTGATACCTCACATAAGACTCTACCTTAAACAGGTCACCAGTTATGAAAGGGGGCGTGGCTTAAGCATAGGGGGGCGGGCCAAACCATCACCAAACAATAAGGAACTCTCTGCTGAGTTCAATGATACCTCACACAAGGGTCTACATCAAAAGTTGATTGGATGAAATCTCTAGGAGGAGTTTGTTATAGTACGACATGTGGAAATGGCCAAAATCGCACTAATTTCGAACTTTCAATTAAAAATCGCAGACTTCCTGTTGGGTTTAGGGTATGGCTCCAATGACGTTTTCTGTACGTCTTGACATGCTTCATATGTATACCAAGTTTCGTTAGTCTACGTTAAACGTACTGCAGGGGCTCAATTTTTTTAACTTTGTAAGGGGCGCTAGCAAGCCACGTTTGTGCACCTATTCACGATACCCTTAAAATGTGTAAATTTTCACCAGGCTTGATGTGACCGCCAATTTTGGTGAGTTTTTGAGTATTCCTTCAGTTTCAATAGGGCCTTCGCCGGCGCCGGGCCCTAAATATAGGATTGTCTAGTTTTTACATTAAAATATTTACACACCATCTCCTGTTACATAAATGTCATTCAAGGCTGATGCTGCTTAAAATGGACACTTAAATAGAAATATTAAAAAAATAGTCATAGCTCTAGTAACTGCTAGTTAATCTGGTTGTGCTGTTTATACAGAAGCTGTTTCGTGGCCAAATGATTAATACTATCTCTAGACATTATTTTTCTATGAGGGTGTTCTTGTTGGTACTAGCTACCTAGGAGTTTGCTTACATATTGCTTAACTTTTTGTCTTGTCAGTCACCTCTACTACTTTGGAGTGCTGTTTCAAAAGTTGGCAATGATGGATTTAACGCTTATTATTTCTTCTGCACTCAGGATTTGGTAACAGTGGCACAGAATTTCAGCAAGGTAATCAGGATCCCAGAAGTTTGCCAAAACAAAGCGGCTAAACAGAGGAATTCCAACTCCCGGGCCGTGATGCCCTCTGGCCCAAAAATACTTTTTCCCATAGACATACATGGCGAGAAGACGTCTGTAAATCAGTGGATACATTTCTTTTGAGCAGTGGAGGTCTCTAGTGCGCCTGCTCTATGGGCCACACAATGCGGAAGTAGTGCCGTTCATCTGGGTCATTTTTGGCTCCATGAAGGCTTCATGCGCCACTGGGCAACTCTCCACCGACCACTTACTCCTGAGAGAAATATCTGTCTCTTTAGCTGCTAAATGCTCCATGCACTGTTGTTTGGTGCTGAGCAGCTAGTGTACAGTGGGTTTATCCGACTTAGACTTTGTGTTATGGGAATGGTGTCGTCCAAAGTGACACATTGTTCTCATAAACAAATTGATAAGTGCAGCTTTAAGGTACAGTTTAAGTTTAGAAATAGTTTACTATGATTTTAATTGAGAGAATCAATGACCCCGTTCTGTACTTACCCCCCGCCCCAGGTCAGTACTATGATTATGAATTACTTTGAGTCAAGATGTGTATATCAATAATGTAGTGAAACATGAAACACATCTCCAGCATGCATTATAAATTGGATATTGTGCAAGTGAATTCATATTTAATAAACGCACTACTCTAATTTACCTTTTATTGCAGAGCTAGTATAGTACAGCTAGTATTCATAATAGGACGGTCATAAAATCTTGACAATTCCCCAAACAATTTTGGATACTTTCATTTTGCATGAATAGATACACAATAATCAATTAGTTGCTATGTTATTCAATCAAAAGCTGGAATCCTTTCTATCAGGTTGTGTTGAAGAGCTGCCGGCTACTTAACATTTTTTGCAATCCAGCAAGATGGTTCTTAAAAATGTTAAGCCTTCAAACAATAGTCCACTCTCCGTGACATGAGCAGTACATTTATTTAGATTTGTATAACACAATCTGATGCTTTGAAGTGCAGCAATATTTTCTCCCCCTGAATATTTTCTAGTGCTCTTCCACCCCCACACAGCCTACATTGTTGACAGCATGGATTTGTATGCAGAATGACGGTTTCAATTTTGTCCGGTTTTTAGAATGCAAAGAGTAAAAAAAGAAGCAAACACATTTTCACACATAGATCCTACTGCTCTCCAGACCGTGCGAGGGGTGGTTTAAAGTGATGAAAGCTCACTGTTGACACTTGCACGCCTCTTTGTCCCCCACCCCACACCTGACTACCCTGTAACTGTGCAGCATTTTAGCTTTGTGCTTATAATATTCGTTTTAATCTCAACAGGTTTGTGAAGCGGTGTGGTGAATGTCACATTATAGAGCTCCTAATTCAATGCATAATACAGTTCATAGCCAAAAGTATATTGACAACCACATATTACACATCCACTCCTCTGGTTGCAGGCTTCACATGTGATGTTGGAACCTGGCTGCAGGGATCTGCTCCCATTCAGACACAAGAGCATTAATGAGGTCCATCACTGATATTGGGTTATAAGGTCTGCCTCTTAAGGAATATTATACCACTTAGATGTGTCTTTTACTCAGAAGTGTCATAGTTAATGGCCTCTTGACCCTGTGTGTCATAAATCTGAAGTATTGTGTAAGGTGTACTGTTTTGCAGGAGTCTTTGTCTGATGAAAACATGTTGGAGCAAGAGGAAGTTATGATGCATGACACGCAGGGTCAAGATGTCCAAAGTGGTTCAGTTGCCTAGCAACAAAGTAGAAAGGAGTGAAGGCCTTGCGATGGCCTTGCGCAATAGAGCTCAACAGTCCCGCCCACAGCGGGTTCCAGAAGTAAAAATACAATGCAATTTCTCCATTGACAACTGGAGTATAAGCCATAAAATCGTAAGCGTCGATGATAGACTTAAAACCAGCTACGACATGACTAAGCGATTGTATATGCTCATATAGATGCCAAAAGTTCATGGGGCACCAACCTTGTTTTGAGATAAATGTCTTTTATTCGCGATGTCTTGGATAAGTACTCTATTACCCACAATCCTGAACAATCCCACAATCCCACAGTGATGCCTCTGATTGGTGGAACTCATGCTGATGAGGAGGGGGAGCTGCCGGAAGCTGCCTGCACGATCCGTCACGCGCATGCCCAAGATGATAATCCTGTTTTAAGAGGATTTACGACACTGCACGAATCACGATCTGTTCCACGCTTCTGCCGTTAGCCTCCACTAATGTTAGTTTAGCTAACAGCTAATTCGGCTAACCGCTAGCTGACAGCTTGATTCAGTCTAAAATAACGTTAACTCAAACTAAACACTGGGTAAAGCAGGCTACAGCTGTAACATCTGTTATATATTTTAACAGTTATTTTCAGGTTTTATTTTGAGGGTCTTTTAAAGTTATTACATGCTGTCTCAGCTAGCGGTTAGCCGAATTAGCTGTTAGCTAAACTAACGTAGCTTCCTTTATTCAATGGTGCGCGGCAAGCTGGAACCAACATGTTTGGCATTTTCACTTGATAATTGACTTAAATGACTAATCAATTATCCAAGTGTTGCCAAGTCTATTGGAGTTGAAAATGTTTAGATGTGGGCGACAAACCTGCAGTAATCCTGAGTTGTATAACTTGACTTTCTCAGAGGTTCACCCAAATTACAAAATTTGTCTCCATTACTCTGGATGATCCTCAGAACATGCTGTCCCTAGTTCCATAGTGACTGGTGCTGCTAAAAAAATGTTTTTTAAATTGTGATCAACACAAATTAAATTCCATTAATCTCAATGTTATTGGAGTGTGGAGACAAATATCTGGACTAATTAAACCAAAATGACTTGAGCAGCTTAATACCACTAGAGTTACATGAGAAAATATGTTTAGTCATTTGGGTGAACCAAACCAAATTATAATGTATAAAGATACAAAGCAAAAAGGAGATGTTGCTGATAGAAAATAAGAGAAATCCCTGGAGTTTCTGCTGACTTTTGCAATCTGTGAGTTGAAGTGTGCACCTTCTCCCAACGTTGAATGGTGTGACAGACGATGTCTGTACCATCAGATAGGGAACACTTCTGCTAGTTGTTTGTTGCTAATACAAACTGACATAAATATTACAGCAGTCAAATTCAGGTAAATAACACAATTCAAAATCTTGCTTCAAATTGTATCTGAACAGTTTAATGCAACAGTTCACCCCGAAATCTAAAATACATATTTTTCCTCTTACCTATAGTACAATTGATCAATCTAAATCGTTTTGGCGTGAGTTAGCCTAGGTTTGGAGAAATCGGCCGTAGAAATCTCTGCTTTCTTTCGAATATAATGTAACTACATACTCGATAGCAATGTCTCTTTCAAGAAATCACGACCGGGTTACTCAAGATAATCCAAACCTGTTTATGAGCATAAGAAGAGGATGGCATTAATGTTTATATCTCAGACTTTGACGAGCGCGAGCCTCTCGTCCATGAGTACGCTTCCTCCAAGTGCAGACATTTGTCTGTTTTGCTATCGATGAAAAGATTCAGCGAGTGTCACATTGAAGATGATGTCACGACAGTTTTACTTGGCGTCGCTACAGCTGAATATCCTGATAGGGTGCTATCGGCAGTGGAAGGCAAAATACAGAAAAGGACCTGGGCCCCATTTTAGAAAGCAGGTTAAGTAAAAACTCTGAGTTTGTTAACCCTGAGATGAGGGAAACTCTGGATTTTCTGTTTCAGAAAGAGAGGTAACTTAACCTCAGAGTCAGTTACTATGGTAACTGTGCCTGTGTCGGGAGCAGGTTTTCTTCAAGAAACCTGGAGTTTCTCTCAGTCTCCTCCCTCTGACACAGCGCTCTTTCATTTCCTCATTCATTCATTCAGTCTGTATCATTCAGTTTGTTATCTGCATGAATTAAAAAAACAGTGTTGGTTTATTATTTATATATGTTATATAGACTAAAGGGGAGACACCAACCTTTATAATTTGAATTGCTAATTTCCATCTGTTGTCCCTGGGCATATAGCCTACAGTGGACTACAATAATATAGAAATGATAATTCCACATTACACTAATATGGACACATAGAACAAACCAGTGCATAGGCCTACTTATTTCTTAATTTAAACTGACTTAAACTATCCATCCATCCATCTTCGTCCGCTTATCCGGTATCGGGTTGCGGGGGTCCAGCAGGGGACCCCAAACTTCCCTTTCCCGAGCCACATTAACCAGCTCCGACTGGGGGATCCCGAGGCGTTCCCATGCCAGGTTGGAGATATAATCCCTCCACCTAGTCCTGGGTCTTCCCGAGGCCTCCTCCCAGCTGGACGTGCCTGGAACATCTCCCTAGGGAGGCGCCCAGGGGGCATCCTTACCAGATGCCCGAACCACCTCAACTGGCTCCTTTCGACGTGAAGGAGCAGCGGCTCTACTCCGAGCTCCTCACGGATGACTGAGTTTCTCACCCTATCTCTAAGGGAGACGCCAGCCACCCTCCTGAGGAAACCCATTTCGGCCGCTTGTACCCTGGATCTCGTTCTTTCGGTCATGACCCAGCCTTCATGACCATAGGTGAGGGTAGGAACGAAAACTGACCGGTAGATTGAGAGCTTTGCCTTCTGGTTCAGCTCTCTTTTCGTCACAACGGTGCGATAAATTGAATGTAATACCGCACCTGCTGCGCCGATTCTCCAATCAATCTCCCGCTCCATTGTCCCCTCACTCGCGAACAAGACCCCAAGGTACTTGAACTCCTTCACTTGGGGTAAGGACTCATTCCCTACCTGGAGAAGGCACTCCATCGGTTTCCTGCTGAGAACCATGGCCTCCAATTTAGAGGTGCTGATCCTCATCCCAGGCGCTTCACACTCGGCTGCGAACCGATCCAGTGAGTGCTGAAGGTCACAGGCCGATGATGCCATCAGGACCACATCATCTGCAAAAAGCAGCGATGAGATCCCCAGCCCACCGAACTGCAACCCCTCTCCACCCCGACTACGCCTCGATATCCTGTCCATAAATACTACAAACAGGATTGGTGACAAAGCGCAGCCCTGGCGGAGGCCAACTCTCACCTGAAACGAGTCCGACTTACTGCCGAGAACCCGGACACAGCTCGCGCTTTGGTTGTACAGAGATTGGATGGCCCTGAGAAGGGACCCCCTCAACCCATACTCCTGCAGCACCTCCCACAGTATCTCCCGGGGGACCCAGTCATACGCCTTCTCCAGATCCACAAAGCACATGTAGGGCATACTCCCAGGCTCCCTCCAGGATCCTTGCGAGAGTAAAGATCTGGTCCGTTGTTCCACGACCAGGACGGAATCCGCATTGTTCCTCTTCAACCTGAGGTTCGACTATCGACCGAACCCTCCTTTCCAGCACCTTGGAGTAGACTTTACCGGGGAGGCTGAGAAGTGTGATACCCCTGTAATTGGCACACACCCTCTGGTCCCCCTTTTTGAAAAGGGGAACCACCACCCCAGTCTGCCACTCCTTAGGCACCGTCCCCGACTTCCACGCAATGTTGAAGAGGCGTGTCAACCAAGACAACCCCTCCACACCCAGAGCTTTAAGCATTTCTGGACGGATCTCATCAATTTTGCCACTGTGGAGTTGTTTAACTACCTCAGCAACTTCCACCAGGGAAATTGACGACAATCCCCCATCATCCTCCAGCTCTGCCTCTACCATAGAGGGCGTATTAGTCGGATTTAGGAGTTCCTCAAAGTGCTCCTTCCACCGCCCTATTACCTCCTCAGTCGAGGTCAACAGCGTCCCATCCTTACTGTACACAGCTTGGATGGTTCCCCGCTTCCCCCTCCTGAGGTGGCGAACGGTTTTCCAGAAGCACCTTGGTGCCGACCGAAAGTCCTTCTCCATGTCTTCTCCGAACTTTTCCCACACCCGCTGCTTTGCCTGACTTAAACTAATACACTAATAATAGTAGGGATCACATTCCACTCTTTTGAATAAGGGATGTTTGAGCTAAACCATAAACAATAAAATTAAAGCTCAATAAGTTTTATTTTTCAATATTATTGCAATAGTTTAGCATTATGAGGTTTTCTTGTCCAGAGATTGTTTTAATAGAAAGTGGTTATATTGTTGTGGTTTTTATTTCTAGCTGTTATTTTGGAGCACTGCAGGTAGCCTCTGTGCTGGGGGTGTTGAGCAATAACAGGAAGAACGCATTGTCTCAAACTGTTAACAGCGTTTTCTGTGCTTGTGAACTTGCGGGTTCATTCTTCCAAGAACAACCAGCAGGAACGTTCTCCCCAAGAACACAAGTCCGTTCTTTGCATTCTTGAGATTGAGAAACACCCAAAGACTAAATACACAAGGCAACGAGCAAACACGGAACAGGTGACACTAGGGCTTGGGAACAGGTGGAACACATTAGACAATCACACGTGCGGGAAAACTAAAAGACAGGAATTAAACAAGACAAGACAGAAAACAGACTACGAAAATAAAACAGGAAACAGAAACAAGAATACACCATCATCAGAATCAATCAAAAACAGGGAAACAGAACCATACAGGAAACAGAAACATACACCATCATCAGAATCAATCAAAAACAGGGAAACAGAAACATACACAATCATCACACATGGATTTCTAATCCTCCCCTGGCTACAGCCCTAGTCCCATGTGATGTATAAAATCTTTTGAAGAGGGTTTACTACCACGAAAGAATACATTGTGGATGAAAATAATAACTTACTATTTACTATAACTGCCAATTTTGAGGCATCAAGTGCTTACAACAAAACACACAAAGATATCAACACTAACTATCAATTCAAGAAAATTACTCTGAGGTGAAACCCAAACCATGGCACACAGCGGTGGGAAGGTGGGCTTGGCACGAACACAGATAGCAGCTTATTGCTGACTTTGCTCAATACACACAAAGCAGAAAAGCAGGGGAGCGTACAAATGCCAGATGTACACAAAGAGAGAGAAAAAGTGAACGTAGCACCAGTGAACAGACTGTAGCGAAGCTCCTATCTGTCAGCAAGGGTGGAGGACAATGTGATGAACCGCATTCACAACAAGCAAACATGTAATTTGGTTCTGTCTACATGTTGATAAGCCTGCTTTTGTTTTCACTAGAGCATGTTTGCACGTTGGGAAGATTAAACTGTTTTTCACATGGAATTCTGCTCACAAAAACATGCAAATGTCACTCATTCTTTGTTACCTAAATGCAGACTTGACAATTGAGGTTTCATGGAAAAAGAAATTTAACATCACCGCTCATTTTACACACAGTTTAACAACAACAAAAAACGCTGAGTGAACATTATTAGCTACATTTTTCATGTTGGTTTGCAGCGGCGAGGCAGAGGGGCCATCACAGCAGCCTGGCTAACATTAGCTTCTTGTCTCATCTGGGGTCTGATAAACAGTAAATTCATCAACTTCAGTGTCCACAATGCTATTTTCCAATAAACTGTAGCTGTCATATTTCACGGGCGTGAGTGCGGATTTCATGTCGCAGATTTCGTCGCTGTTTATCACTTATTGAGTGAAGTAGCTAGTACTCTCCCTGTTGTTTATTTGGTTGCCATAACTTCGCGAGTGATGACGTCCTGTCACTGTTCTAGTTGCTCTGCTCACCCTAGGGGGAGAGAGAGCGGATGACAGTTCGCTTGAGTTCAGTAGAGCAGACGGCGCTACGAGTTTATGACTTTTCATAAACAGCTGAAGGAGCGGTGGTGCGCGGTGTACATAGCGGAAACCCTGTTGTGCGTCTGCCCTATTTCTGATACCGTGGCACTGGAAATTTTACCGTGGCGGACCGCTACTATGCTATCGAACGCTCATACACGCACTGTATAGTGGGGGGATCCGGGGATGGAGCGGAGTCACTAAAGAGGATATATATATATAAATATATATAAATATATATATTAATAATTAATAATATTAATCGCAATTAATCGCTGAATTTCTATAGTTAATTGCGATTAATCGCATGTTTTATCACCTGATTAAAAATCTATTATTTTGCATTTCAGAACTATTTTTAAGTACATATTAACAATGGAAAGCAATTCTTACCAGTGTATCTTGATTGGGAATCAAATGAATGCAAAGAAAGTTGCTTTATGAACTTGACTTTAAGATTTGTATTTGTTTATTATTTATTTACTGTAAACAAAAGAAAAATGTGTGAATATGTCATTATTGCACAACTCAGAACTAGGCCTGTCACAATAACAAATTTTGCTGGACGATAAATTGTCCCAGAAATTATTGCGATAAACGATAATATTGTCGTTCTGAGACCATTTTCATCTAATATAATGATAATGGCATAATAATACAGGTACACCTTTTCAAAGATCAATAAACTGTTATTTCTAAAGAATATTTAACACTGGAACTGGAAGACATAAATATTAAATATCCACAATATGTCTTTCAAACAGACGCCAGCCACCATGTCACTTCTGTTTAATGATAGCTAGCATTTACCTCAGGCTAATTCATTAGCTAGTAGGTGGTGATTTTTGACAAGCAGGTAACGGAGTCTCAGTTCACCGTCCGGGAGCCTCTGACACACTGACAGCTGTAGGCTGTCAGTGTGTCATTGTTAATGCTGTGTGCATTGTCGGACACATGCAGCAACTTTCCTGAAACCGCTTGCGAGACTGACATGTCCACAGCAGCCGGTGGTGTTTATGTCCGAGCCTGTCTCAACCGCCTCCACCTGCAGGTTGTCAACTGTGTGGTTTGAAATGAAAGGGAGAAAACAGGACGATATCGCTCATATACTTCTTCTTTTTTTGACGGCGCCTTAACTGGAAACCCTGCTCCAACTCTCAACCCAACTAGCGTTCTCTGTCTCTCTCTCTCCTGCGACTGACAAGAGGGTTCACTCCTCGTTACGCTAAGGAACCGAGAGTGGTCATCCAGTCTCTTTGGGAGAGAGAGAGAGAGAGAGAGAGAGAGAGAGAGCGAGAGAGAGAGAGAGAGAGAGAGAGACAAGGAAAACAAACAAACATGCAAATGAAAATTATCGCGGCCGGAAAAATTATCAAGCTAATTTTTTTTATGGTGAGATTAATTGATTTATTGACTATCGCGACAGGCCTACTCGTAACATGCCAACCGTAGTACGTCTTTAAGACCCAAGACTTCTACGATGCTGATAGGTCTGCAGTTAGTTGCCACCCATTTTGCAAGAGCTGTAGTAATTTTTTTGGATTTGTTTTCATCCACAGGTCGGCAAGTAGCACTCTCCAAAATAGTGCTTTGCCTGAGCCCGCTAGCATCAACCTGAGTCACATTAACTGTACTACTATGCTTAGCTCATAGGTGGTAGCTCAAGCTTGATGTGCTTCGTGATATTTTAATATCACGAAGCACGTGATATTAAATTCTATGAACCGATTTTGAATCGGTAGAGCTTGAATCGCGATACGAATGTGCAACTCGTTCTCATTCCGAACTCGTAAAATAAGGACGTTTGAACAGTGGCTGTCAGCGTCTGATGCGACGAAAAAGCCGTCTTTCAGCGTGTTTGTGTAGGGCACCGGGGAGAGCAGCAGTTAGGTAGGATTTAGCGAGTAGTATGTAAGGGCGAATTTCCGCGTAAGGAGGTTGGTTGGGGTGGTGGATGGGTCAAACACTGGACTTTCACCCAGGAGAGCGGGGTTCACGTCCCGCTTGTCACGCTTGCTATAGTCGTTTTTTTTCTTTCCTCCCGTGTGTCACAGAAACGTACGCCCACCCACGACCCTTTCCTAAACCCAAACGTCCCGTTCTTCCCGCGTGTAATGGAACCGTACGCCTACCCACGACCCTTTCCTAAACCCAACCGTCCCGTAGTTCCCGCGTGTCACGGAACCGTAAGCCCACCACGACCTTTTCCTTAACATAACTTCGTCAAAAGGGACGGCAATAGTCCCGACCAAGCGCGTTTACTTATAGCGCTAAAGGGACTGCAATAGTTCTGACCAAGCGCGTTTACTTAAAGCGCTAAAGGGACGCCGCTAAAGGGACGCCGCTAAAGGGACGCCGCTAAAGGGACGGCAATAGTCCCGACTAAGTGCGTTTACTTAAAGCGCTAAAGGAGACTTTTAGCGTCAATAAGAACGACAAAGGCACCTGACCAACCATCCATATTTTACGAGATGAGTGTGAGAACGTGTTGGAATGTGAATCGATTTTTTTGCACGCCCTTAGTGATTAAGTTGCATTAATCAGGTGATTTAGTTCGTCAACATAAAACACTGAGTACTGTAGCTTCACTACCCATGGAAAAGCATGTGTATCACTGTGTCAGCGGCAGCGGGCCTCACTTCCAATAACAAACTAGGGGTGGGGGAAAAAATCGATACAGCATAGTATCGCGATATTTTCCGTGGCAATACTGTATCGATACACAGATGCCAAGTATCGATCTAGTATTATATATGTGTTGGTCAGTTTCTCTGCTTGACAATCCCATTTTGCAGCAAGTGATGAACAGACAGATGTTGACAAAATTTCCTTTGGGGGACATATTTTGAAATTGGGAAAAATTTGAAGTTGGAAAAAAGGTAAAAAAATGCGATAAATAGCAGAATATTGCAATATGTTTAAAATCGCAATAATATTGTATCGTGACATAAGTATCGTGATGATAATGTATCGTGAGACCTCTGATGATTCCCACCCCTATAACAAACCCCGTCGGACTAATGTTACGTCACATACACAGGTTGCCCACATGGCTATCTGTCTTAAAGGAGAGGGCTAGGCCGGTAACAATCATGTAAAAGGAGAACGGTGAAAGTGTACTTTTCTATCAAGCAGTAAAAAAGTTTTAGCGTCAACATCGCAACGTCCTGCGAAGTGACTATCGTGCATGCGCACATCGCGACGTAGACGATGAAACAAAATATCGTGCACCCCTAATCTGAAATACTAAATACACTTCTTAGGGTTTACAAAATGTGCTGACAGAAATAATGATCGGATATCACTCTTCATGAGGTACACCATTTTTAGTCCAAGTTACGTTCATGTTGGAGAAATCTGAAGTGCGCTATTTACATGAAATGCAGAAATTAGAGAAATTAGAGCATTAGTTTTTTATTTACTGTAGCAAAGAGGAAAGTAAAGGAGTCGGGGTGATGGATAGCTTTCCACAATTTTTACAGTTTGACAGCAACAATTAATAATGACGATCTTTGCTCAGGCCATGGTTGATACTATCTGAATTTATCTCAACTTTTTGCTAAACATTAATATAGTAAGTGGCTTACAGTATGTATGTGCAAGAAGGTGAATCTACAAAACATTTCTGCAGAAAAGACTGGGGTGAGATATCATATAAAGGAATAAGAATACATTGCCAAAATCAGCAGCTTTAAATCATTTGAGAATTGAAAATTGAGAATGACTGTCTTAAAATGCATTTTTATTCTGCATGATTCTGCATACAAAGTGTGCTGTGATGAATTGTGGGCAAATACCTTACTCTACAATTTGACAGCTCAAAGTGCCTTGAAACCTCCCTTACAAATGTTTTAAGTGGAGACATGTAAGCCATACTAAAATAAGTCAGAGAAAGGTTCTCTGAGGCAATTATGTAAAATCTATCAATAACATGATAGTTCTGTTTTATAGAACAATCCACAGAAAAACCTGGCATGGCAGTCCGGAACCTTTCTGGTTGGCTGAGCAGCTTTCTAAAACCATATCAGGTGAATCCTAGTGGGTATTGGAAGAAGAATGTATACTTTATTAATCCCACAAGGAAATATACTCTGGTGTTATATATATTGACACACGCACACACACACCCACAAACAGTCCCAAATAAACACATGCAACACAATCACACTTGTGACTATGTGATGTGCATGCAAAAGTGCCTTTGCATAAAGGCTACTTTAGACAACCTCCCTCCCACCCCCCTCCACACACAGTCTGCACCAGACGTGGATCCATGTGTGCACTCCCTATTCTTGCCAGGGTGAATGTCATTGCCATCTCCAGAACTCGTGAGGTGAGAGATAATTGAATCACTAGGAAGACAAAAGTAGAGATGTGGGGTAGGTGGGAAGCTCTGAGCGGCCCGGTAGATAAAAAAAGAGGCGGAAGAGGACAGAGGCTGCGGTGAGTCTTTGAACTCCCCTGACAAATAATTGAAGGACATAAGACAGAGTATAAAGCTGCAACAACAAATGCTGATAGATGAAACCTCTGACACTGAGCAGCTTCTGCTGTGTATGAAAAATGAAGAAGGTGAAAGTAAGAAAGAAGGTGAATGCTTTCCACTTTTATGTGGATGTCCAATCAGTGTTGATGGTAAATATAGTCAATTGAAGCAATACATTCCTCAGTGCATGCTATATTTACAGAGAAAGCTGAGTTTTCCTTCTTGTGGAACCGTGCCAGCATTTTTACCTTTCACAATAAATGCCAAACTTAAATTCATTCAGCATTTCGCTAATCGGCAACTCAACAAAATAGGCAAAATATGCAATAAGAGTTGGGCGATGTCTACCGGGGCTGTTAGTATTGGCTGTAGTATTGTCAATCCTCAACCTAGCTTCCTAAATGCTCCTAAATTCCCCCTGATCTCCCTTGGGGTAGCTGTGGCTCAGGTGGTAGAGCTGCTGTCTACTAGGGGTGGGAAAAAAAGTCATAAATCGTATGTATCAGGGGGGTTTTGCCACGATGTTTAAAATTGATTAATTTCCCTAGAATCGTTAATTTTATTCGTTATTTTTTTAACAATGGTTCACCTAAATATTTTCTGTTTATACAGTACCGCTGACGGCGACTACATCATCTCCGGTTCCAGCAAAACAGACCGAAAGCAGAAAATGCAGAAAATCCATTTCATGTTCACAAATTAAATAAATGTCAGACTGACTGAAGTGTGATGTTCATTCTTCTTAGAAAACTATTTGTTTTTAGAAATGTCTCATGATATATTGTCTCTAAAGTGTATTATTCAACTTTTGTTTTTGTTAAAGAAGGAAAAGAAAATCGCAATACTCAATACTATCGAATCGCTATAGAATATAGAATCGCAATAAATGAAAATCACAATACTAATCGAATCGGCACCCATGTATCCTGCAAGAATCAAATCGCGACAAAAGCATATCGCCCCAACCCTACCGTCTACCAAATGGAAGGCCTGTGCTTTGAGTAGTCGTTAAGACTACAAGAGCGCTATATAAATGGAGACCATTTACATATGTACTGATCCCTCTTTTTTTCTAAGGGGTGATAGAATGCAAAACCGATTTTACCTTGTCATAGTTGAATAACGACAGTTCGGTGGGTAAATAGGACATACATAGAAGCTCAAAATCCCATTGATACCCCTATCCTCTGCAAATCTCACATTTTGAAACTGCCGCTGAAAACGGGTGAATCTCAACAAAGCTGGAAGTTGACATCATGATCTCAACTCCTAGTCTTTGTCACGCCCCAACATTTGCATAGGCTACACCACTGACCTGAGGTCAGCTTAGTCTTCTGAATCTAGCTAGGTCATGCAGATCTCCAGAGGTCCGCTATTTAATTTCTAAATTCACTTCTGAGACTTTTTTATGCGAGAAATCAACTATGTAGAGGTCAAATATGGGCCGTTTTACGAAAATTGATGGCTCAGCAGGCTACGTGACAGTGGCTGGTGCTGCCTCGCCGCCTGGCGTGTCCTACTTCATAGACTCGCTGTGAGCTAGCTGGATCTCCGTCACGAAGGGAAGCCAGCGGCGCTCCATACCCGCGCAAAGTCACCGATTACTGGGTTACTGGACTACAAAATGCCGAGGCCCTGATGGAGCTCCAGGGCCTGCAGCTAATAGGCTTGGATCTTTACCCATAGGATTGAAGGGACAGTAGCAGCTAACGAAATCCCTAATGTTCACAAAAATGCATTAAATTGAAATCGGACACCATTATTAGCTTTATAAGACCTTGGGGTAGATGTTATATAAGTGGCGTGATGAAATTCAAACTGTAAATATACGTTAATTATGCCGAAAGTGAAGCTAACTAGCCGCGATCTGTATAGGATTGAAGGGACAGTAGCAGCTAACGAAATCCCTAATGTTCACAAAAATGCATTAAATTGAAATCGGACACCATTGTTAGCTTTATAAGACCTTGGGGTACATGTTATATAAGTGGCATGACGAAATTCAAACTGTAAATATAGCTACTCTAGTTATGCCGGCAGCTGGCAGCCAGCTCCGCGGAGCCCAGAGCTCGAGAAACGGTGACTTTCACTGGGTATGGAGGTTCAGGTTGCCGCTTTCTCATCAGACTGTGTGGAGCTCCTAGCTAAAGTACGACACGTCTTACCAAATTTGCAATTAGCCATCAATTTTCGTAAAACGGCCCATATTTGAGCTTTATATAGTTGATTTCTCGCTTAAAAAAGTCTCAGAAGTGAATTTAATAACGAAATAACCCGACAAACAATGTATAACTTTGCAGTGTCTGAAATATGAGACCTGCTGTCTCATCTCCAATGTGTTTCTATGGGGTTCGCTCAAACCAATCAGCGCGCAGCTCATCTAAATATTCATGAGCATACCATATTTGGAAGAAAAGCTCTTGTTCCAAATAGAGCCATATTCACAGGGTAGTTAAGGGCCTAATAAAATAGCATTCGGGCAATTTTCAGCCCAACCAATGTTACATACCCTATTAGGAGACCTTAAGGAACAGTGTAAAATACCCTATATAATCATTCTATCACCCCTTTAAATGCTGACAATCGAGCATCAATATTCACTTGTTAACATGCAGATTTGCGCCAGGACTCTGGTATGCAGATGAATGCATGGGTTATGTTTCTCAGCAGGGGTCCACTTTCCCATTATAATAAACATTAAGATGCACTAGAGGCAGTCAGACTCACCGTCAATTCCACAGTGCCCATCAGGGGAGCTGGCCTAAGCCTGTCAGTAAATCATAAACAGGAAGATGAGGATGAACTGGCTACGGCCTGATGTGCTGCCATAGTTAGATTAGACGCTTTCAGGTTTGTGCTTCAACCCATAGCTCCAGTCATTTCACTGTCCTTTCTGTGTCAGGCAAGCAATTATGAAATCAAAAAACTTTTTCTTCCAAACACTTTGCTGCAAACCAAATAATTCATTAACTTAAGTGTGGCCCTAAAAGCTACACCAGTTTCTGGGTATTAAACCTCAATACTTCTTAAGTACCAACCAAAATATGTAAACATACTTCCTGATTAAAATCAAAATTTGGCCCTTTTCGTTATTCATTTATCATTACTTTGGGTATGTTATCTCCTAATTAGATAGCGAAAGATGACAGGGAGAGAGATGCACCTGGAATCCATGGTCAGTTCCCCTAACCCCTAAACCACAGTGGAGCCAAGCTTTGGCTACAGTCTCTCTTTTCCTCTTGCCCCCTTTCAATCCCACCCCAACTTTTCCTCTCTAGCCAAGGCAACCATCGGGCCAAGCAGAGACAGATGTCCCTGCATGGCTCAGTGCCTTGATGGAGCCATGTTTCCATGCTTAGCTGGACAAGTCCAGCCAATTCAATTCCACGTAAACAATAACAAATATCACTGATGTCTTTTCCTTCCACCAAACTCAGGTCCTCTACCAGAGGCTTGGGGGCCTGAGGATTCTGTGCAGTACAGGTATCTTAGCTGTTACTAGGCCCGTGCTCTTCTGGGCTTCTTCTGGACAGAGACCTCAGATGTTGTTCCTGGAATTTGCTGGAGCCACTGTCCCAGTTTGCAGGTTAGAACTCACTTTCCACATCTTCAATAGCTCCTCTCTAAGCCCTTACAGTATTGCACATCCAAAGTTTGGGTCAGGTAGACCAATTTTGACTCTCATAAATGTTGTGTGTGTATTGAACAAACAAATATGTACTGCTTGTATGTTATTGTTTGGGGGTGGTAGTAGCTCAAATGTGAATTTCCCCTTGCAGGATAAAAAAAGGCATGTCTTCTGTCTTCTTTGTACCATGCAACCTGTGTTTTGTTTCTGTTCCTGCTGCTATCAGTGCCGCCTTTGTGTTTTCCAAAGCTCTCATTGCTGGCTATTCAGTATGTATGAGTTGTTGTGTGCTTGCTATCAGGATCCTCATGATGCCACATCACTCTCAGGATTGCACTACACTTCTATGCGGAAGCAACTACACCATGCTATTCTAACTGCCATTTCCAAGCAGCTGCTGCACTCCACCTGATACAGAACCTTACTAAACCTTCTATTGCAAATGTCCTGCAGTTAATCTTTTTGGAATATTCTGTGCTAAGTAACGGTAAAACAATCTGTTATTTTGCTGCTGGTGCAAAACTGGTGAGGAACTCCTTTCCTCCTCATCATTTTTCTAATGGGCACATAGTCTTTAATGTGCTTGTCCTCCCACCTACGTGTGCATGTACAGTACAGACAGCGCGTGTGTGTGTGTGTGTGTGTGTGTGTGTGTGTGTGTGTGTGTGTGCACGCGCACCAACAGCTGCTTGTTTGAACAGTGAGGAGGTTGTGGATGATGAGGTGGTCTGTGGGCTGAAAATGAGGGTGGGAAAAAGCTTCCACATCAATAATCACACCACAGAGTCAAGCGTCCCCTCAGGATAGAAGCACAGAACCACAAGAACAGACGTCCTTCATTCATCCATAAAACCAGACAGTGACTAAAGTGTTTTTAAAACGTCTTGTAGTCCTCTGTGATGATAAACTATGTAAGCTACCAAGGCCATAGACGTTCTGACAGATGGTGTAATTAGACATTTGTTTCATTATGTAAGCAAGTGTTTAGACACACTCCAGAGTATGTATGAACCTGTTTGATGTTCATAGCCCCATGGCCTTTCCACCCACAACTCTACATTTAAGGTACTAAACGTTGAGGCTCTAGCTATAGGAAAAATGAATGTTTTGCTGGCTTTGTACAACACTTTAATCTTGTTAGATGTAATAAGCACTGCTAGCTCTTGGAGCCACGAGCAGACTTTAGACTTTTACTAGTTACCAGCCAGATATATTGGTGTAATCATAAACTGTTAAACCAATGGCCAAAGGCAAGGCAGTTTTAGTGTTTGGTTGCTTTTGATGTAGCAAGACCAGTGTCAGGGAAACAAAGACCAGAGAAAGGTTGATGAGATATCTGACCTGTGTTGAGGTTCCGGCCTCCCTCTTGCTTCGGCTTTGAGAGAGCCACTGCGCCGCAACTGTCCTTCCCCCCCGCAGCCCTGCAGGACACAAAGCAGGAGGGAAATGTAGGCTGGGACATTAGAGGCAGGTCAACACAGATGGGAAACGCTCACAGGTAAAAGGTTAAACAGAGCAGTGAAATCAACAGGGTCAACTTATTGCGCATTGTTGTGTCACTTTGTCACTGAGAAAAAAACAATAGAAAAGTCCAAAATGGCCTAGTTTTAATGTAAAAAGACTGGGGGCATTACATTGTAGCTGTTTGGATAGTTTCTCCTGCAATTCTAAAGTATAAAGTCCAGGGGAACCCACATTGCTATAGAGTGGATGCACCCCACCTCGCCTTAATAAAGAGAACCTCCACTAACATCAGAAGAAATTACTTTCATTTTTTAAATAATATTATACTTTAGGGAAAATTAACACAAACATTACAACAGTACTAACATTACAACAAAACAATTAGAGGCATCCCTTATTAAAAATAGAGCACATGGCTCAAGCACAAAAACATTTAGAAAAGATATAGGTCTTCAGCTTTTGAGTTGATATACTGAGTGTGTAAGAAACAGTTGCTTATTTACACATTCAGCAGTTATGAAGAAACACTGGCTTTTAGCTCAGTCTTGGTGCCCACTGACTCCTGAGGGAAATATCTGTCTCCTTAGCTGCTAAATGCTCCACTATATTCACCAGCTAGTCTCTGTGTCTGTCTGCTGTTTGCTGCTGTGCAGGTCGTGTAGTGTACAGTAGTTTTTTAAAGATGTTTCTCTGAAAACAGCTGTCTGCTGTGGGGCAAAAACAACGCTATAAGAGCGGTGAGAGTGAACCAAACAGCATAACTAAAATGAGCCTCACAGCTACGTTTTTATCCGAATTAAGTGATATCGAATGAAAAATGCCTTATGGAAACAGTAAAATTTGATTGAATTTCATGAATATCGACTCAAAGGAAATACGTTCGGTCTCATTGGATTTTATCTTGATTGATACACGGCTTATGCGATAAACGCTGATGGAAACGTTATTTGCCGAATAAATAATGAATTGCGATTAAGTTTTAGGTCATTTTATGGTTGCAACCCGCCACAAAACGAAGAAGTTTTAGTTCATTTCCGCCCAGTATTTCCGCTCTGTTTGCACACATGGCGGGTGTCAACAAAGACAGATGTAAGTGGACGAACAAGGAGACGCACTACCGGGAGTGCCAACACAAATGTACCTTATGATGCAACGATCGTCTACCACAGCCTTCTATTGACAAAACCCCTGTAGCCTTCAGCAGGGGGTCTAATCGGGACGTGAGTCCCGTCTATTGCGCCATACACCTGTGGCACAAGGTGCACTCTGGAGTTACGCAGCGAGATATCATGCGCCTCATCCACTCCAGGTAGGTATATATACCTTTGCATCATCCTCGTTCGTATGGCATTGCACACGGCGTAAACACACCGGTGCATGGTGGTTTTGCTGACTCCAAACGTTTCGCCTACCACTCTGTACTCTGCACATGTAGCCAGTTTGTAGAGCGCAATGGCGATACGCTTCTCGGTTGGAACCGAATATTATTATTATTGTGTGGATAATCTGTGAAACTATAATTCTATCTCTCGTATTCTATTTTTCATCTACCTTATTATACCAGAGTCTGCTCAATTTAGAAACCTAGTGTTCCGTGCTCTAAAGAATGCTTAAAGGCCCAATATGTAATATATTTACTGTAATAAATCCAAAAATGACTCCAATGCATCATCAGATATTAAGGAAACATGCTAAGTTGACAACAATGCTAATGCCAGTATTTTCTCCTTTTGAAATTTCCGTTCCGTGAAGGAATTTCTGTTTGTGTTTTGGCCTGTGTGTTGTTGTCAACTGCCCAGTTTGTCAGCCAGGCCAGGTTGCCAGATATACCTGTAAAAACGTAAACCCAGCGCGCTACAGCTGTAACGTTAGTACAGCCATGAAAGCAGCAAACAAACAAACAGGATCAACGGAGATATATTCTACCCGACCTAAAAAAAAATGGCATGTTTCTAACAGTTGCGTGACCAGAGACATAACAAGCCCCGGATAAATATTGGAGATGTATTTGAAAGATGGAGACAGCTTAGAGCCCAAAAGGACGCCGAGTTGGCTAATTTCCTCCTGAACAGGTAAGGATTAGCTTCAGGCTAATTTATCATGGCTACAAGGGACGGGCATTTGTGTACTCACATTGAATTATATAGCTAGAGTACTCAAGTTGGTTACTCGCAAAAACAAGCCAGTAAACTGATCCCGACTGGTCCTGGTTAACGGCGCCATGCTAACTTTGCTAACTGCTAACGTTACCGAGGACCAGGCCAGCGGGCCATGGTTGTTTACAACGTGTAGCCTGTTCAGCGGCCGTAGCCGACAACGGTGAGTTATTTTAAGCCAAGAGAGGGGGGCTGTAAATCCGGAAGAGAGGACCGTGAGTTTGCAGTGTGTTTAGCGATTGTTGCCATAATTCTAAGCCAATAAAGTGTGGCTGTCCGTCAGGTGGAGAGGACGGCAAGGTTGTTGTGTTTTAGCGGTTCCTTCCATAATTCTAAGCCTAGGAAGTGTGCCTGTCCATCAGGTGGAGAGGACGGCGAGGTTGTTGTGTTTTTAGCGGTTCCTAACGTAATTCTAAGCCTAGGAAGTGTGCCTGTCCGTTGGGTGGAGAGGACAGTGAAGTTGTTGTGTTTTTAGCGGTTCCTACCATAATTCTAAGCCGAAAAAATGTGTCTGTCAGTTGGATACAGAGCTCCGCGTGAGCACTGTCAATACTGTATAGCCAGCATCTAACGTTAGCTACTCCGCTGTGCTGTGAAGTAATGTCTGGCTATGTGAGACAAGCGTCTGGCAATATTGTTGTGGATGCTGCGGTCTCAGCCTTGCAACCTCCGTGAACTTTGAGTCTGGGGAGGGGGCAGGGGAGACGACTCTCTCCAGTATTTTGAATTTGTACTGCAGTAACTATTTTAAACAATAGCTGTCAGTATTACCAATTGCACCTTTAAAATATGTTTGAGTTCTCCACATATTCTTTGTGTGCACATTCTATACATCTGGCCCATGATGATCCTTGTTGTGTTGCACAGTGCAGAAAACCAAACAAACTAAAATTTTCACCACCGTTTTCTTATGCCTACACAAAGGCCTTTAACTAACAATCTATCAAAAGATCATTAAAAAAAAAAGAAATTAAATATGCCACAATCATTGGATCATTATTTTCTCAGGTTCTATTTCAGCATTTGTCTTACTGGCTTGATTTGAGTCAATGCACAAGTTCTGTGGAATAATGACTCCCATTTTCACTGACCAAGGATCTCAACAGGATGACTAGATTAGCTCAGATGAATCATGAGCCCACTTCAAATTGACAAAAACACTTGTCGGGACGGTGAATATAAAAGTGAGATAGGAAGACAAGGTTTTGTATTGATCTCCCTCTCCATGTTTACCAAAATAGGGAAGGTTTTAAAACCAGGAGCCAACATGAAATGTCTGGGAAATGAGAAGAATGAGTTTACTTTCCCAAAGTCAATAGAGAGAATCAATAATCAGCTAGAACGAATACAGACATGGTTATTAACCGTTATTAACCCGACAGCATGAGGACAGCAGTAGTAGCATGTTGTGTATCGTATGTCTTAATTGTCCCTCCACGGAACAATGTGTCCTCCCATCTCCAACTTTTGACTATAGGACCCAATCAACCCGCCCATAGTAGGTAATGCGGTGCCAGACACAGAAACATGGAGATGACCTGCACTGTGCATGACACAAATGGTAAAATAAACTATTTAGTTCAGGCTGTTTGGTACCTGAGAGATTTTGGTGGGGTGTCAGGAACATGATGGAAGAATTGATCCAAACATTATTCCGAATGTGCTGATCAAACAAACAAAGTCTTTAGTTGTTGATTTTATTGTCCTTAAATATTGTACATAATCCGGCTCCATGTGAGTGAAAGCTCAGAGTCAAATCTTTTATCAAACCTGTTAATATCTCCTCACTGTCTTTGTTAGCAAAGAGCAATGTACAAAGTAAATTGGCAGTCATTAAGCTGAAAGTACAGCTTTAGTTCTTTGAATGCCATTCTTTGATTTTTAGTTCTTAAATATTAGGATTGTTAACTAGGGATGTCCCAATAAAGGTTTGTTTGGCCCCGATGCTGATCTGTGTCCTTGAATGTTGGGTATCTGCTGACACCAAGTCCGATCTGAAACTGTAGAAACGTGCTTTCAGTTCGTGCTTGTACAGTTGCGTTACAGTGCATGTTTTTCCCTCACAAGATCTTTGGTAGAGTACACCGGCTGCAGAGAGCACACAAACCAGATAATAGACATGTTTTATTTTGTTCTGTCATCAAGTTACTCACAGAATTGATATTAGTTAGCGACAGCTGCATCTGCCTATGCTATTTGTCATTCTAAATGGTAAAAGTGACGGTCAGATTCGGCTAAAAAAGAGAAGCTGCTGCCTGATTGTTTTGTACACTGCTCTTTGCTAATGAGAAAAAAAAATAGCATTGTAGTTTAGCAAGTACAGGCATGTTGCCAACCTCAGTGTCTAGACTCTCTCTTACGGTGTGCCCAAATAATTTCTTACATTTACACACTAATTTTCACCTAAATATGCAGCAAAACGCTTACACTGTGGTAAAGAAGAGCTACATCGGCAGGCTGACGTGACAAACAGTAAAGTCTCAAAAGGATCGAATTTTGATTTATTTCAGTTGATACGATCCAATAAAATATTCCCGTATCAGCCTTGATACTGATCCTTAGGATCAACCTGGGACATCTATTTACAACTTCCCTTTTGTAAAATAGTGGAAAGCTTAACCTATATACGTATGTTCAAAGGATTCTGATTTGATAAGCAGATTCAACACTGGATTCAGATTAAATAAATTCTAGACAACCTCAATTATATTGGCATTACAACTGTTTCGGCTATCACTGATGCATGCCAAGGTAACACACATTGTTAGGGGAAACATTGGTATAAATAAAGTTTTTATTGATTTGCATGGGATTAAGAGCACAGGCGACCTCCGTAATTATTACAAATTACTAGAGGGCCCCAGGTAATACTAGTCCCGTGCGAATTGGGTTCTGCATTTCACACAATTAATTAAATGGCACTGAGAGTCAATGGTGCCAAATCTGAGAACACACAACCAAACTCCCTGATCTCTAGCTATTCACCCTTTGAGCTAGCATCTAACTGGGCTAAGAGCCCACTGAGAAAGTCCATCACACTGCTTTATCAATTGTGCCTGGCAAGGGCGCCTCACAAGTCACCACAGGCCTCTGCCATGTTCTTGTCACATATGCTCCAAAAAAGCATTGAATTCTCACAGGGCTCTAAAAGGCACTCGTCACTTTCTCTGTTGGTACAGTAATCCATTAAGCTCTCTCATTGTCAAGTGCGCTTTGTGTATTGTGCAATCTGCATAGCTAAATAACACCTCCACAAAGGGAATGTAGAAAGCCATAGAAACTGCTGTGGTATGTGCTTGATATTAAAAAAGCATCCCAAGGTGAATTTGACTTTAAAAACGAATGCTGAGCATTGTTTCTTCGGGTTGGGGTAGATCAAATGCTTTACCCCCAAGCAAAGGTCACCATTAATCGCTGATAACACTGAAAGGAATCCAATAAATGTCAGCAGCACTTGGCCTGGAATTGCTACGGACTGGGAGGTGGGAAACATTTCTGTGACACTTGAGAATTTCAGAAAAGGGACAAGCAAAATAATGAGTTGAGCAGAGTGGAAAGGAAAGAAGTGGATGTCTGTGGTTGCCTGAGATGTTGATCTCAATTTTTTTCCCACTCTGGAGTGGTAATAGTGCACATGTTGGTGTGTCATGCAGGGCTCATAAGTATTTCCACTGCATCCCTACATCAGGAGGCGACCCAGCTGACCAACGCTGGTGCCAGTCCTCAACAACGAAGTGAGGACATTAAGTAAAGTGACTTACCAACACGTGTGGTCACGCATGTAACTAGAAAGATGCAGTTGAAGCGATATAGAGAAAATCAAAGATCACAATATTTTTGACCAAATACCATCAAAAGATGGCACAAATCCGAACTTTTGTAAGTTGGGGAGCACAATGTTCCATGACACATAATAACATTCCATTCGTGTTGACTATTAGGCCTATATGCGAGAGTACCTGTGTAATGTCTTGTGTCTTGTATCATTTCTCCCTTCTCAGCTGATAGATTAGATACATTAACTAGCTTAACAAGCTGCAGTGTTTACCACTGCACATTAACCTAGCAGCTAACGGAGTTTCCTTCTGTTTATAGCACGTTTCATAGCCTAAAACAGAGCGGCTTATATTGGTAGAGAGAGCAACAAGTTAGCGAACTGCCCTGTCGCTCTCTCTGCTCTCTGCTCAGCTGCTAGACAGGCTGCACTCAAGCTGTAACATGTTGTAAGATTTAAGCCCATGTTTTTCGGGGGTAACGCCATTCACTTTACCGGCAGTATTGACAATAGATAAATCCACAGTGTCTTGAGAAGTTCTAGGTTGTTATTTTATTGTTCACTTTTAACTCACTTTACATCAACTTTGCTATGTCTTTTTCCTCTCGCATTTCCTCACAGCGGCACTCATACGCTACTCTCCATTACCGCTCGTTCTCCTTGCGCGACCACACAGGCACTGACGTCACTCACTTAAGGCACCCTGCCATTCTCGCTCTAACTTACGCTACTCTCGTAAGGGGGTAAGAAAAAATCCATACCGTCCCAGCCCTACTCCCCAGTACGCACCCCGCGCTACTTTTTAAAAGTTCCTGTCAATTATTTTGGTTTCTAATAGTATTTAACACACTATGATGGCGGCGAACTCAAGAAAGGTGGCGGGTAAAGTGCCGGTAACTTCACGTTCTGTTGACAACGAGGAGCTAGCTGAACTAGTTAAGCTAGCAGTTGCTGAAGCTATCAAGGAGCCTATCCCTGCACTTGTTGAAGACGTGGTGGCTCAGTTGACAAGCAAGACACAGGCTCTGGTGGACGCACAAGTTGCTGTATTTCGCGGCGAGATGGTCGCCATACAGACTGATGTTTCAAAGTGTATGAATTATGTGGAAAAGAGTGAGACTCGTTTGGCAGAGATAAACACCGGCTTTTTGCGTCTGAGAAAAGACTTACTGCGTATCATGCCCAGCTGGAAGACAAAATAGTGGACACGGAGGACAGATCGCACAGAGATAACATTTGTCGATGCTCTTAGGGTAGACACAAATGGCAAGCATATTCCTCGATCACTCATCCTGAAGCTGCTGCGTTTTACTGACCGAAATCAAGATCCTCAAAGCTACTTGGAGCACTGCCGTGGAAATACAAGAGAACACCATCCGCTTCAGCCCCGACTACAGCCCACACACTTTTAAGCGCAGGCTGGCGTTTCCAACACTATAGACACTCTGCAGAGATTAGACTTACACACATTTCTCCTACGAAACTTAAAGGGGTGGTTCAGAATTTTGGACATAGGACCTCATTTCCAAGTTAGCCAGTGTGTTATTTATCAGTGAAGACGGTTTTCAACACTTTTCATCCAGTCCTACCAGTTGCAGAGTTCGCTGGTGCTAGGCTAGCGCAAGTCAACAGTATCTGCTAGCCTGCCATTAAAAGCAGTCTTACACGTTCCACAGTACACCCGAGGCAAATAAATTATAACGCCAGACTATCGATGTAAATGTCTGTTGATAGAATAATGTTAGAATTAAAACTAAACCTTGCATCGCATTGCAATAGTACACTAGTATACTCCCTATAGTTGGTAGCATAGGCTACAGCAGCGGCGGAGTGATATTACCTAGGCTACCGAGAAAGCCGGTTTACATGACAATGATGCAAGTTTATTTACCTGCTGCTGTGAGCTCCAACTAATTCCACTCTGCCAGGCTATAACTCACATAATGTTACCGGTACATGAAAGCACACGGGCTAGCAATTTGCATGTAAACTGTCCGAGCTTACATGACGTTTCTATCAGCAATTACTTAAAGTTAGCGGTTAGCCCAGCCAGGTATCTACCAAGAGTGTAGCTATACCATTAGCTAACGTTGTCACTCTCCACAATGCATTGAACAGTAACGTTCCACTAACGTTGTCAGTCTCAATCTATCAGTAGCAGCTAGGCTAACGTTATGAAAGGGGCTAGCTTTATTAGCTAGAGTAGCCTACCGAAAGTTATTAGCTGTTCATCAGTAGCTGTTGGTGCATCTAGAAAGACGGATGGAACTGCATTCGGACAACATATCTTGATGTCCAAGCCAGCAGCTACTAGGTTTCCCGACTGGAGTGCGCTTCTCTGTTTACTTTATGGCGCAGTACTACTAACTAAGTAAAACTCCACCGCTGCTGAGAAACTAGTCCCTCAAAATGTAATGCGATCATTGAGATGCAAGGGTAGTTTTATTTCTAACATTACTTTATCAACAGACATTTAAATCGATAGTCTGGCGTTATAATTTATTTGCCTCGGGTGTACTGTGGAGTGTGTAAGACTGCTTTTAATGGCAGGCTAGCAGTTACTGTTGATTTGCGCTAGCCTAGCACCAGCGAACTCTGCAACTGGAAGGACAAATAATCGTGATAATTAATCGTGATCAATATATTGATCAAAATAATCGTGATTATCATTTTGGCCATAATCGTGCAGCCCTACTTAACTTAACAGATCTTTACCGCACTATTAATCCTACATCTAAACAATACACTTTTTACTCGGCAAGGCATCAGACTTTTTCTAGAATAGACTATGTACTAGCCTCAGCTGCATCTTTATCTTAGATACATAATGTTGTGATCAAACCCTGCTCTCTATCAGATCACAGTATTGTTTCTGTGCACTTTACACTCCTGGGCACTAGGGAATCGCGTTGGCGGTTCAACGTTTCACTTCTCAAAAATGAAGATTTTTGTGTCTTTTTTAAAGAAAGACTTAATACATTTTTAGAAATTAATACAGGCTCAGTAGATGATCCCATATTTTTATGGGATGCCATAAAGGGCTGTATCAGGGACTCCTCAACCATGTTTTTATCTCACCTTAACAAAAGTAGACTAAGCAGGATAGTTGAACTGGAGAATGTCCTCACCCAGCATGTGGCACAACAGCAAGTCCCGTGCTCAGAGGCTTAACAGGGAAGAATAACTGTGACAAGAACTGAACTGAACTCTTTGTTAAGACAGAGCAGAGTTTTTGATGCACAGGACCAAAAGAACATATTTTAATTGTCAGGGTGGGTAGGTGAATGGCGGACCCAAATAGCAGAGACGGAAGCAGAGGATAGTTAGATGATTTAATCAAACATAAAATCATACTAAACCAAAGGAGTCCAGGAAAAGGCAGGCAAAAGGGTATCCAAAATAAAGTCCAAGATAAACATAGAAACACCGGAACACGAAGACTAACAGGGAAGACTAACACTCAGGAAAACTACTGGAGACGAAACACACAAACCCAAACACATACAATGATCCGACAACAGACAAGGGAAAGACAGAGACTAAATACAAGAGGTAACAAGGACTAACAAGGGACAGGTGATACAACAGGTGGAACACATCAGGGCGGGGCAGAACAATTGGGAAAACAGAAAACAGGCGGGAAAACAGGCGGGAAAACAGAAAACAGGAAGTAAACTGGACAAGACAAGTGAGAACAAACAGATTACAAAATAAAACAGGAAACCAAGCAAAACAGAGAAACAAGACTACACAATAAAACAGAACAAATACCAAAACCCTGACATTAATGGAGCCAGACCAAGCCATCTTTCAGCTTTAAGACTGAGAAAACATGAAAATGTTAAAAAAAATTATGGCCATTAAAACACCTCTGTGTACGTTGAGTGACCCCCGGGATATTAACACAGAATTCAAGACGTTTTACTCTACCCTTTATAAGTCTGAAATCTCATTTGAGACCAGTACATGTACACATTTTTTTTTGTCTGACAATGACTCTGAATTGCTCAATGCCCCTATTTCCCTAAAAGAGTTAAGGTTAGCCCTTGTAAGCAAGTCCCCAGGGTGGGATGGAATTGCATCAGAGTTTTATCTTGCTTTTTGGGATGAACTGGGCCGACCATTCAATTCAATATTAGTGCTAACACAACCATAATTACAGTGCTTCCCAAACCAAATAAAGTTTGAATCAATGTGGTAGTTATAGACCTCTTTCCCTTCTTAATGGAGATATTAAATGATGTGCTAAAGTGCTTGCAGCTCAATTAGAGGTACATCGAACAAAACTTATACATAATGATCAGACCAGTTTTATTAAAACTTGACTAGTATCGGATAACGTGCGTCGCCTGCTGCACATTAGGACATAGGACTGTCTTTGGGCAACTTTATTAGTATGGTAAAATTTGTATATATATGCAAATCCCTCAGCAATGGTCAACACTGGCAATTTTTGCTCTGCCCAGTTCCCAGTATGTAGGGGAACTCGTCAGGGCTGCCCTCTTTCGCCGCTACTATTTGCCCTCTCCCTCGAACCACTGGCTCAGAAAATCCGACAACATCCATCAGTGCATCCCATCACATTTTGTAATACAAATCATCGGATATCATTGTTTGCTGATGATATCCTTCTCTACGTAGGCAACACAGGTTTCTCAGTTCCACATTTGCTTTCCACGTTTAATTCATTTAGCTTGTTTTCTGGTTACAAAATTAACTGGACAAAGTCACCACTGATGCATTTAAATTCTGTTACATCTCCTATCTCCCCTGCCCTCCCACATACCAATAGTCAAGAGTTTCAGGTATCTCGGCGTTGATATCTTCCCTTCTTTGCCTTCTTTTGCAGCACAAAACTTTCAAGGTATATACAAGCGTATAGAGAAGGACTTTGAACACTGGTCAAATCTCCCAAATTCACTTCAAGCCGTTATTTCAATAGTTAAAATGGATGTACTACCTTGTGTTAACTTTTACTCTTCTATGATTCCTCTTACTCCTTCTATTGGCTACTGGGAAAAACTTCACTCATTAATATCTAAATACATATAGAAAGGAAAGAGGCCTCGTTTAAAACACACAACTCTTCAAAGAGGCAAGGCAAAGGGAGGGCTGGCTCTCCCAAAATTTAAGACATACTTCTGGTCCTTTGTGTTACGCCCTCTATTTGGTTCAATCCTGGTTCTTCAGTCTCTTGGAGACCAATTGAGGAAAATGTGTTGCTGCCTGACAGACTGCAGGACCTAGTGTATTCCAACATACCATTGAAAAAAAACAAATTACATTTAGGCCCTATAATTTCATTTCTACTCACAACTTTCCGTACTGTAATGAAACATGTGCGCGCAGATCCTAAATGGCACAATCAATCCCCAATTTTCAACAGTTTTTCACTTCTCAACGGCAATATACCTTTTTCATTCCCACATTGGAAGAACAGGGGAGTTTATGTTTTAAAAGACCTGTATTGTGACCATGGCTTAAGAGCCTTTAATGATTTACAGGCTGAGTATGATCTTCCGGGATCATCTTTTTTCTTCAAACTGCAGTTAAGGTCAGCCATGAGGGCATACGGTGTCCCATGGGGATCAGCACTCCCCACACATCCTCTTCATATAATATTAGCCTCACTGTTTGGTTTTAGTTTTGGAATGTTTTACATTGTATGTGTGTTAAGGGATAGGGGGTCTGAAAAAAAGAAAAGAAAGGGCTAAATCTGTGATGTGTAATGTTGTTAATCTTGTGCCTTTCTCAATAAAAAATTTATCAAAAAATATATTTACACAGTGAGATTTGTTGATGATGTGGATATAATGACTAAGTGGGTAAACGCAAATAATAGAACAGCTAGAACAGTCTGGTGGGTTCAGAAAATTACATTACTTTCCTGTAATGCAGCCTTTAAAACCAGGAAAAGACAACACTTGTGTCATATTACAATATCCAAAATTTAAGACAATATCTAGCCTCATACTAATATAATATATCGATGTATTGCCCAGCCTTAGATGCAGTCATTTTAAAAAAGAAAGACTTTTTCAGTTTTATATCTTCAGTTTAAAGCAGTTCTCTCCACAGCGCTGGAGTATGGTCTGGCTACACTGCTTAGCCTATGTATTTTGTTTGTATTCCTTCAACCAACCACAACTGCCCTGTGCGGTGCTAAGCCATTGAAATGCCAGATGAAAGGCTTTATCCCAAGCGGCAACTTCTGGACCTGCAAAGTGAAGCCAATGCAGAAGTGCCTTAAACCTGCATTCTATCTAATTTCCATTTGCTCCAAATAGAAGTCTGATTACATAGAAGTCTAGGAGAAAATTACGCTTGTCTCACTTGATTTATTACCTCAGTAAAGATTTTCCTAATGAGTGTATGGTCTCAATCGCTACATTCAAATCTTCCTCAACACATGACGAAGTTCATTTTGTAAATTTGAATATCTCTGGTTCTGCTGCATCAATTTTGATCTTTTTTGTGTGAGTCTGACAATGTTAAAGTACTCTATTAAGAGCTTTAGCATTTAGTGCAGTTTGGGTGAACTCAAATTGTCAACACGGCATCACAGTAAGCAACACCTTTTGCCGTTACTGCTGTTGGAAATATCACAAGCTCTGAATGCGGTTGCTTACAGTGCAGCACGGTAAATATATTACAATTTAATGGAATTTCAACATTTGTAGCTCCACTCTCCTCCCCCAAGCCCTCACCTCTGCATATAGTTCAGAGTACAAGGATGCCCACTCATTCCTCTTGAGTTTATATGGAAAATGATGGTGATTGCAGTGTTCACTTTGAGCTTATAAAAGTACTCTAATGGCAGAGATATGGTATTGATCTGAAACTAAGAAAATAAGGGAGCTTTGTTCAGATACAGTGGTCTATGCTAGTTCCTACTCACAGTGGCTGTTGTAACTTTGCTTTTCACCTTTAATGAAAGGAGTACATGTAACCTGATAAATCCCAGTCCAAACTAGGAGCTTGCAGCTTGTGACATATTTTCCAAGCTTTCTGAGCTTCAGAACATTTCAAATCTCACTTTAGCTGCATTTTTCAAATATGGTCAGAAGAGTGTTCATGGTAGTGCCCGTGATGTGGCCCAGAAACATGAGCATCTGTATTCAATATTTATTTACTGCCAAAATCAACAAATGACACATTGGTCTGCAGAAACCATTAAGGCGGGCTAATAGTTTCAGCAGAGGCATCAGAGGTTAGAGGGGAAGAGGCTCTCCATCACGCCACTCCCGCTGAATGATCGACTGTGACTTAACGAAGCTTTGGGGGCGCTTAATAAACACCAGGCAGATGCGATACCCAACCTCTGAGTCAACAAATCACTGCTGTTCTTTGCTTTACTTTTCCTGGCTGCAAACACTTCCAGAGTCTCTTGTGAAGCTTTTCAATTACAAAATCACTTTGTGTGACAGTGTGTGTGAGTGTGTCTGTCAGGTGGTACAGTACATAAGTGCTGGGTAAGCCGATCCCCTTCATTCTGCAGGGGAGAATAAAGCGGTGGTGGATGGATGGATGGACGGATGGGTGGATGGAAGAGGATAAGGAAAGGCAAAAAGGATGAGAGGGGCCGCTCTTCTAACCAAGAACCTAAACCTCATTCCCCAGTTTAGCAAAGAGCTCATTGGATACACCGTCTTATCCGCCTGCTCAAACGCCAACCTCGGGGCATCCGTTCATAGTCAGAAACAGAGCTCTCTATGGTAAATGATATTTTGAATGCTTCCTTTCATGTCTTGTTCCTCTCCGTCTTGTCTCCTATTAAGTTAGTACTGCAGGACAGTTTTACGTCTGCTCGTGTGGAAAGGCGGAGGCCACAGAGCAGCGAGAATCTTCAAAGTTTCACAGCGCTCTGACCTCTAAAACCACTCTAAGGCAGGAGAATGATGAGTTGGACAAAGTTGAAACTTGGCAGTTCAGCATGTCTTCCAAAACAGCTGCCCCTGGGTCCAAAGAAAATCAATTTATGTCTAAGAAGGTGTTATACTCCATACACTGGGTTTTTTCAGCTCTTCTGTAAGTTGCTAGCTCCATAAACTGAAAATCTCATGATAGAAAAGGGTTAAGAGGTGACGCTCAGCCTCTCACAGCTCCCTAGAGAACAGCAGCTCACTTTTTTAGATATAAAATCCACATTTCTTGTGGAGCAGACTCTAAAGCCAGTGTAAAGACAACACTGACAAAACAGGAGGGCTCTGACAAATTGTACTACATGATGTAATCCACATTGGAGTTTGGGGAGTTATTAAAGAAAGTGTGCCATTGATTATGGGGGATGTCGTTGCTATTTCACACCCATTTCTAACTTAAACTGAGGGATGACGTAAGGTAGAAGTTATTCCTCCATCATCATTATGGGCCTGTGAGCTCCTCTTACCTCTTCTGCTCCATCTTACAACACAGCACTGATGGTGGTGGCGTTTCTGGTGATCACCTGTCCAACAAACAGCATGACCAGTGCTGTGTTAGATTTGTCTCTGGATTTTCTGTTTGTGTCCATCGCTATGAGTTTCGGGTTACACTTCTCTTTACAGCCACAGTGGCTTTCACTATTCTAACTAGCTACTTCTAAGTGACAGAAGTCATTGTGAAGAACAATAAAAGAGAGCTTGAGAGAGAAGTTTAACCCTTGCTACTTTCTCACTTCCAAACATCTGGCCCATCACTGTGTGAAATTGGCCCTTTTGTCAGATTGTCAGTTTAACATAGTAACTAGCATTTTCGGACGCAGACCCCTAAATCTCACCCTCGAAGTTCGAACACAGGCCCCCAAATCTTACCCCAGAAAGGTGTGGGGTCCAACCAATGCAATCAGCAGGCCGATATTATCGTTAACAGTACTGTATCTTCGGTATCAATTCTTTCATTGCCACATTCAAGGAATTGTTATTAAAAATATGTATTCATTTTATGCTAAAAAATAAATATCAGCCAATATGTATGAGCTTAAACACCTGGTGTCAGTCGGCCTCTTTTGACAATTGTGTCTCTCGCAGGTTCCCATACTAAAGACTAAATCAGTTAAGCTTTAAGACATTCTTTTGGGATTACTGGGCTGGGGTCAGCTTCAAGGCCAGACCAGGACTTTTAATGGCATGCTATCATTTCTGTATTTCACCCTGTCTGTTCCAGTTTTCCCTGCATGAACTTAAAAAAACACCAATAGAATCTAAAAACACTGTCTTCCTCTTTCAATAGAAGCCTGTAATTGAGATAATGTGACACAGCATGGTCTTTGTTCATTCTGAACTTTCTGTATTCTACTGTAATTCAATGCAATTACATGAAATGACTTTAAATGGCCTTTACCATTTTGGAAAGACAGCCAAAGTAATCCACAAAACGTGACATTTTATTTCCTTACCAATGTGAAATCAAGTATTGAATTTGCTTTCAGAAGCCACATCTATCTAAATAAGTACACAATAATAACTTCAAATAGTGTATCACTTGGCAATAATATGTTTTGTCTTTCGCGTAGTTGACACAAGGTAATCATGCAATTTCTACAAGCCTACATAATGTTTTTAGTTTTACAAATTTGACTTAAAGAGAAGTAACAGTAGGTAATTAGAATAGAACATTGAAAAAAAACAGCAGCAGATAGGTCAAATGAAGGGTATAGGCAGCGGAGAAATGTGCCATCACTGCTGCAAAGACAGTCACAGCATGTCTTTCTTGATGCTTAATTGTAGAATCCACCTTTAATTGCCGCAAGGGTTACAACTCATGTTCTCTTATCTACAGTAAATGAGACACCTCAGTGACCCATGAGAAAGTTGTGAAACTTATAACTCCACAAGAGCGAAATGCTCTGAGAAAAAAATCCCATTATTTCTATACTAAGGCTTTTACATTGTTTCAACTGTTTTTTTCAAGCTGGCGTATCGCCTGCTCTTTATTGTATGGGAATTTAGTCCAAGTGATTATCCCTGATTCTAAGATGCTTAAGCGGAAAATCAGTTGCATCCAGACTTTCTATGTTACTTGGAAGCTTAATAGTGTCCAAGGATTAGAGAACACAAAATTAAGGAAGCAATTTATATTTCAAAAGGCCAAAATTGCATTGATTTAGCTATAAATAGGCTAAATACAGTTCAATTGTAGCCATATGCTAATGCTGGTGAGTACTGCGAGGGATAAGGCTATGTTGTCCAGGCCACAGCACACAAGGTTTGTGCTTGTAAAGGGTTCACCAATAGCAGAGGTGATTCTCTGCCGCGCTAGCCTTAGAAAAATAAGTAAAATAAATAATAATAAATACTATAAATTCTGGGAAGCAGGCATTCTAATCTGGATCCCTGAGGAAAACACTTCCCATCATTGCTTGTGCTGACTGAAGGGACCTGGACAGTGCTGACTGTTAACTGTGACGTTGAGTTTTAGGAAGCATGAAATGGGCCGACTGAGCAGCTGATGCAGCCTGAATGCTGGGCTCTGACAGCCTTCCCACATCAGATGTGACTGAGCATGCCTGAAGCACATGTCAGACTTTTCTCTCATACTGAAAGTCGCATCAGTTTGGCAGGGAAGCATTCTTTCACCAAATTACACAAACACTTACTTTGCCAAAGTTATCAGATACCCATCTCTTAGATTTCTGCCTCCACCACAATACAAAGTGGATTAAGGGAATTTCAATTGTGGCAGTTAGAAAATACATATAAAAAAATCAAACATTAACATTCTCTTTTCAAAAACGGTATCCATGTTATCCATGTCATGCAATTGCTAAATTAAGAGTACTGGCACATTTCTTGGTCCAATTCAGGCACTGGATCCAACACACTGTGAAAATTAAACAGGTTTCAATAGAGAATATAGTAAGTAATATTCTGGGATTTTTGCCAAGCCCAAAAGATAGGCCTACGTCTAGGAGCTAAATCATTATAACGAAATGGGAGATACAATAACAAGAGTGAAGGGCAACACACATTGGCCATGCAGTACATAATTTATGCCTGGATTAATTGGAACAAATCCTAATTAATATTTAGAACATGTGCATTTGTCGTCCCTCTCCCCCTCCCCCATAAATGTCCTTGTTTTACACTCTGAAGTCATTCAAGTACTAACACCTTGTCCTTCTCCATGCCTAATACACACACCTCTCCTACTGATCTTTTTTATTTATTTATTTTACTCTCCCTTTTCCTCTGTGGACTCTCAGCCTACACACGGCACTCGCCCGGCAAGCTATCACTGCATGGTGCTGGGGGAAAACAATGAGAGGCGTGATCTATATCTGACAGCGGCAGATATCTACTCCAGCAGCTGAAAGATAGAGTGAGGGAGGACGGGGAACAGGGGTGGGCATAGTAAGGAGGAATAATACACGGCAAATACGTTATCTTCTTGAGAAATGACTGTGTGGATTCACTTTGTAAAGGCAGTAGAGAGGGCTCTCTAGGGAGGCAAAAAAGGGAAGAGATAAAGTGGGTAATTTCAATGGAGGGAGGCAATCAGCTGCTTTATGTTATTGGATTCAAACCCACCTCTATTTGGACCATTACCATCCTTACTTGTGCTGTTTCTGACAACAGACGGCGCCTGTAATGACAACTCTGGCCTGTTTGCATAGCTGCTGCGTTAATGTTTCATAATGTGCATGCCCAGTCTTATTCAAGTGCTGAATCCCTTCTTCTTTTTCTTCTTCTTCTTTCTCCTGCCCAGGGTGGAACAACAGAGACCTGAGATGGCATAGCATATGCTTCCCCTGCCATCCAGTGCCAGATTGAATGTGAATGGATAATGCTTTTTTTAACCCACTTTGGGGACTTTTTGTGAAACTGGGGATGGTGTTGAGAAGCTTGTAGGACGCGAGACAAAGTTATGGATAATGGAGAGAAAGGGAGGGGTGCAAGTTTTCCCAAAACTGAGATTGTACACTCTCAGAAGCTCATTCAAATGTATTCACAATCCTGCAGTACAAACATCAAGCACTAAAAGTTGACAGTGTAGGCCAGTGTAGCCACTTCCTTTTCACTGGGCTTTAAGGAAACTAGCTTCTTATGCAGCCAACAGCCTCATTAAAAGAAAAATCCTGCACAAAGTAGGAACTCATTTTTGTGATCTCTGTCTTCTGAAGCGTGAGCCAAGGAGCGGGTAGAATGACAACAGTCGCAGCAAGATCTACCTCTCCTGTCCTATCCAATAAGAATCTGTCCAAGTCGTTTAAACATTTATCTATCTATCTTTTAGTGGAGTCTGTTTTCACTGACCAAACTTCAGCATTTGAATTATCATCATGAATAATACATCATCATTGTGCATGAATACTTATCTAAAAGGCAATTTCTAAAAGTCAGAAACATGACGAGAGTCAGAAAAATAGCAGAGACTCAGGTCATAATTTCAGGAAGATTTGACTTACTATCTATTACTGAGGCATTCCGACTGTTAAGGATCTGAATGATATTTGTCTAGATTCAGGCAAAATCTCAAGTCGTACTTGATCTTTGTGCTGCCTTTTTTACAGCGTTGACCATAATACTACAAGACAGACTGGAAAACTGGGCTGACTCTCAGACACAGTACTGAGGCCCCAGACTCCATTGAGAGAAGTAATTTTACCTCACTGATCATCGTAAAACACACAACACAAACACGCCATCGACAGATACAAAATAAAACTCACCAAAACCATCTTGGTTAGTCTTTTCACTGTTACAACAATTACCAACTCTGGCTTGGTCAAAATAAACCACTGAAGGGATACTTTACATGCAGATGAACAGCGCCCAGCCTCCCTTTATGTCGCATGCTGCTCACCCGCCTGAAAAAGTCTGTTGAATGGCCCGTGCTGCAGTGACACAAAGCTGGTTGAAAATCGGCAAAGTTTCCCTTTAATTTCCTGAGTTAGATGTGAAAATATTGTGGCTCTACACACTGTTTCCCCACTGTCTCTATCTGCCTTTGCTGGGCTTTTTTTACTACTGGGTTAGCTCATAGAACCAGTTGAGCAGCGGCTCTCAAGATGAGGCATTCCCCTTGCCCAAACACAGAGAGAATTGTAATGGAATGACAATTATTTATATAATTATTATTCAATAATTAATTAATAATGAAACAACTATTTTTCATTGTAAGCAATAAGTAGAATAGTTGAGAAAAAATAGTTGAGAAAAGTTGAGTTGAAGTGAATTGACAATAGTGATGTAGTGATGATTTCTGTCACTTGACTAATTATATTAAATAACTTATCAATTCAGCTCTACAACAGTCCCATGGATATCTTGGGAGAGCATTGAAGAAATCAATGATTGGATTTCCCCAAACTTTCTTTAGCAACTGTAAATACAGACAAACTAAAACTGTCTTTGATTCAAAGACATTAAGGCTGAGAGTAAGCATATACCTCATCCAACTGTCTTAGAACGCCAAAAATAAAGGCAATGAATAAAGTCTACGTACTATAATCTTAAAAACAGCAAGAACCAGTCGATTCATGTTCAGGCAATTCTCAGAGAAACTTGTCAACGCTTTATTTCTATTTCTAGCTGTTTTGATTCCTGCAAGGGTCAATTCTCAGGTCTTCCCATAATAGCTCTCAACAAAGACAAAGAAAAGTGAACACATCACACCAGTTCTCAGGACTATTTTATTGTATGCCAGTGTGAGATTTAATACAGTTGATGACTGCTTGTGCCTTAAAATCCTTCTCCTGACCTACAAAGCTCTAAATGGTCAAGCACCATCATATCTTGAAGAGCTCATAGTACCTTATTGTCCCACTAGAGCACTGCGCTCCCAGAATGCAGAGTTACTTGTGGTTCCTAGAGTCTCTAAAAGTAGAAGGGAAGCCAGAGCCTTTAGCTATCAGGCTCCTCTCCTGTGGAACCAGCTCCCAGTCTGGGTTCGGGAGGCAGACACCGTCACCACATTTAAGTGTAAACTTAAAACTCTCCTCTTTGATAAAGCTTATAATTAGGGAGTGAGGAGTTGCAGCGTTCGCCTAGACCGGCGGGGGAAGGTGTATAGCCACAATCATGGCGCGCCCCCTCCCTATCTCTGCTTTTCTGCAGGTCTTAGCTATGCTGTTATAGTTTAAGACTGCCGGGGGACTTCCTTTGACACACTAAGCTCCTCTCTCCTCTCTCTTTTCATCTGTGGGCAAATGCTTGTTACTAACCTAGCTCTGGGGAGCTTGTTCCCCGAAGCCCTTATGTTTTCTCGCCCCACAGTTTCCCCTGGATTAAGGTGACACCTAAATCATGGTTGCAGCTGTCGCCGTTGTCCTGCTAGACGCCCTGCTATACCCTGCTATGCCCTGCAGTGCCCTGCTATGCCCTGCTACGCCGCGCAGTACCCTGCTACGCCCTGCTATGCCCTGCTACGTCCAGCTATGCCCTGCAATGCCCTGCTATGCCCTGCTACGTCATGCTATGTCCTGCTACACCCTGCTATGCCCTGCAGTGCCCTGCTACTAGAGGTGTTGAAATTAATCAAATAATCAACGCATCGGGATGCGGACATGGACGATCGATGCAGTGGCCGACCATAATCGATTATAACGCAACGATGTCGCTCGTTAATTTTCCGGCCGCAGCATAAACATTGAAATGAAAAATAACATTCTCAGTAGCCTAACCCGTTTTTTACACACACACACACACACACACACACACACACACACAGACAGACAGAGACAGGCAGGCAGACATGCACACAGACACACAAACAAACACAGACACACACGCGCGCGCAAAACGGCTGAGCGGAGACACAGAGATGTTCACAAGTCATTTTTTGGAAGTCCAAGTCAAGTCTCAAGTCTTTGAGGGGCAAGTCCAAGTCAAGTCTCTGGTCATCTGATCTATCCCTAACACTGTTGTTATTGTTAAATCTTATGAATTCAAAACATGTCCTGTAGCTACCATCCATACAGTACAGTATCAAAATCAGTTGTGGGATAACTTTATGGGGTCTACTTAACACATCCCTCTAGCCCTCGGACCTGGTGAAATATGAACCCAAGTCTGTCACATCATATGGATACAACTATAAAGATACAATGTGCCTGTTCCCAGCATTAGCACAACACTTTGCAATGGTTAGCTTGTTACCTGTGGTGATATATGCTAAATGTAATGTATCTTTCACTCAAAAAAAAATGTCTAATGTCGAAGTGAAAATCAAGAGAATAGTGGCAGCGCCATACTAGTTACAGAACAACATGCATCTCAGTGTCAGTCCAAATTACGCACAATAAGCAGTTTGAACTCACTGATTTAATGCCATTTATTTTCTAAGTGTTAGTACGCTCAGTGAAACTGAGTCCAGCGCGAGGGAGATCCGACTCAGAGGAGGAGAGGTTAGTGAGGCCAGCGTCTCCACGGCAGGTGACAGTGCACACGGATCCGCTGCGCCACGCATGGATGAAATAATGAAATAGTAAGTAGGACTACAGCAACAGAATTATGTGCAGAATTAAGACAGTCAAGACGGCCCAGTGTTTGGTGGACCGGGTACACCTTGTTCACTTACTTCGTCACTTACTTAGCCTACAAATCATCCACGGGATCAATTACGCATCACATGAGTTTGCCCACTCGACACAGCGTTTATTCCTGGGGAGATGGATCCGTGCGTCCCGACTCCTGTGCGCCATGGATGTCTAAGCCTCAGCAACCACTAACTATAACGATACAATGTGCCTGTTCCCAGCATTAGCACAACACTTTGCGATGGTTAGCTTGTTACCTGTGACGATATAAGCTAAATGTAACGTCTCTTTCACATTAGCGTGTGACTGACTGTCTGACTGACCTATTTGGGTGCATTTTGAGATGCCTGATGAAGTTCGACGTTATTGATCCGACATCATTTATCTGGGTGCCACACACCTTGCATGTAGCTGTTGGCTTACTGCCACTGTTTACCAAGTAATTGAAAGCAAAACTAATGACAAAAGACAAGAAAACTCTGGGAGGACTTGGTGTCGCCATGTCAATATATATTTTTTTTTATGTGAGTGCGAGCACATAAGGCATAACGCACGCGTTACGTTGCACATTATGGCAAAGGGCAGGGGACATATGTGCCAATAAAAGAAAATAGAAATACATGAATAAATTTAGATTTAAAAAGCAATAATTGCATGAAAACATGTTGTTGACGAGTCTCGAAGCTCGAGTCTGAAGTCTTTTGGGTTGAGTCGCAAGTCAAGTCTGAAGTCTTTTGGGTCGAGTCCGAGTCAAGTCTGAAGTCAGCTGTTTGTGCGACTTAAGTGCGACTCGAGTCCGAGTCTCAGACTCGAGTCCCCATCTCTGCGGAGACACAAGGAGGACAGTGGAGAGAATAGCAAATCGAGAAGAGGAAGGAAAACACTGAGAAACATTGAGAGACACTAGAATAGTTAGCTTGGAGAGGATCTAAGTGGAGTAACGAAGCTGAAGAGGTGTACACTACGGCACTTTTCTTGTCTAACAGCAGTGGTTTAGAACAAATGTTGTGCTAGTGTGCCTGGCTAAAGTTGGAGCTAACGGCGAAAAGTTGCTGATTCGGAGGACGCTGATTTTGGACCGGAGAGGATGACAGCGTGTTTCCCTGCTGAAGAGGACTTTGCTGTAGCTGGTGACTGGTTTTTGTTTTCGTGTTTGAGCTGTGTTTTTTTTTTGCTTCACTGAAGATAACATCCTGCACATCGCACACAAGCTACTATCAGGCCTGCAACTTTTATGTGTGTGTGTGCGTGTGTGTGTGTGTGTGTGTGTGTGTGTGTGTGTGTGGTAACACAGTGGTTTAATAGGGTTTGAGTACGTTTTACATTGAAACTGCTGTAAGGAGGAATAATTTTGTGTAGCTGGAGTGTTTTAAGTGGAAATTAATAGAGAAACAGGTAAAGGGGTAGTTGTGTGTAATATCATTTGAAGAAATATTGCAGTTAGCATATTTGAAGGGTGTGATTTGTGTTATATATTTTTTTTGTTATTCAATCTAACGGCTAAATATTATTTTTTAAGTTATCGTTCGTAAACAATACCTTTTTTGTTAAAGAGTTGTCTGGGGTCAGTTATTCCAATACAGCACTATAGATTTGCAGGTCAAAAGTAGGGTGGTATATGTCTAATCCAAAATAGGTAAACCTTCGTGGTAGCTACCTTAAAGAAACGAACCCAAACACCTCATCATTCCAGTCTAAAGTTACTTATTGCAGCTTGGGCATTGCAATTGACAATGCAAGTTTGTCAAGTCAAATATCCTATATGGCTTTAATAGAAAAATGTTTTTGACACATCGTGATGCATCGAGATATCGAATCGAAGACATGATAATCGTAATTGAATCGGGAGATCAGTGAAGATTCACACCTCTACCTGCTACGCCATGAACTACTACAACAAGTAATATTTCTAGTCATATAGTTCCATTATCTTTATTGTGACTATTATTGCCACTGTTCATCACATGAAGGTGAATAGGGACAAGTGCCAACAACATTACAACGACATTAGCTCAACAGGTTGACCAATAATCACTTATATAATTACAATTTTGCATAAAAAAAGAATCAGCAATTACCATCAACAGTCATACCCCTTAGGACCTTAGCTAATGTTAGCAATTAATTCCAGTTAAACAAAGAAACCGTGATTACATAAAATATTGCGATTAGAAAATTATGTAATAATTGTTACAGGGCTAGTCTATTTATCTGTCAATGCAACCAAAATACATCTCTGACTGTCTTGTTTCCATTTAGCGCTCCTGACTTCTCCAGGTAACTGCTGTGACTTTCAACCACTTCAAACATGAGAAGAGAATAAGCATTTAGTTACTCTGCACCACATAGCTTTATCCAGAATATACAAGACCTGACCCAACTTTGACAACCTTTAAATCCAGGTTAGAACTTGTTAAGAATTTATATTCTCCACTGCTTTAGAAAAAACTGTAAGCACTCATCATTATCTTGCACATGGCAATATGGTTTCATTATTTTGACAAGCACTTGTTTTGTTCTTAAGATCCAATTACACCACTGCAACCCACATCAAACTGTAAAAGCACCATACAAATCAATAGTTCCCTGAACACATCACTTATGCTATCAACATGTGAAAGTAATGCCTCCAGAATATGCTTCTTTACCGTCAGGTTATGACTGTTTTCCCAGAGCACCATTCTCATTTAAAAGCAAAATGACTGCTTAACTATTCCAAAGAGCAAGGAACTCACATTCACTTTGCTGGTTCACTCAGTAAAAATGCACTATGTCTCTGTCTGAAATTGAATCATAAAAAAATAATTATTAAGTCTACTGTATGTTGTTCACTTTATATCTGTGGTATTAAACAAAGTAAACTGAGAGGAAGGAAGACGTGTTCAGGAGAGTTTTATACACATTTATAACAATGCAGCAGGGAAGCAACATGGGTTTGGGTGAAAAATGATGTTGAAACAGCAGGTAGGTAGGGCGATGGGAGAAGGATGACACAGTTGGGAAAACAAAGAGAGGATGCTGATTGCTTGAGGCTTAAAAGATTCAATCCAATGTTCAAATTAGTCGAAATGCCTCAAGTTGGAATTCAACACTTTACTTAGCTCTGGGGAGCTTATTCCCCAGAGCCCTTATGTTGTCTCGCCTTGTAGTTTTCCTTGGATTAGGGTGGCACCTAAATCATGGTTGCAGCTGCCGCTGTGGTCCTGCTCGGCGCCCTGCTCGCACCCTGCTCGCGCCCTGCTCGCGCCCTACTACTCCCTGCTACGCCCTGCAATGCCCTGCTACGCCATGAACTACTACAACTATTATTTCTGGTCATAGTTTCATTATCTTTATTGTGACTATAATTGCCACTGTTCATCATACCCCCAACGGGCACCGTCAGACAACCGCCCACCAAGAGTCAGGGTCTGTCCGAGGTTTCTGCCTAAAAGGAAGTTTTCCTCGCCACCCAAGGTTTCTGCCTAAAAGGAAGTTTTTCCTTGCCACTGTTGTTGCTCTTGGGGGAATTATTGGAATTGTTGGGTCTTTGTAAATTATAAAGCGTTGTGTAGATCTACTCTATCTGTAAAGTGTCTTGAAATAACTCTTGTTATATACAAAAACACACGGTCCAGTAGGGCTAGACGATTAATTGAATTGAATATGTATCGACATCGAAATTCTGAAGCTGTTATCAACGTATTTTTCCCATGACGATAATTTCGATAATGTATTCCTGTTGATAAGCCTACTTTCTTGTGTCACTTGGCCCTCACCAGTCAGCCGCATGGAAAGCATAATGCAAGATAACTCAAACACCGAGTCCAAGTCAACTGAGCAACTTGTGCCCAAACAAAAATGCAGTGTCTTCAAAAAAAGAGGATTTAGAAAAACGTATTTAATTATCGTTCTTATCGTTATCGAGGTAGAATGTGCAATTAATCGTGATTTTGATTTTAGGTCATATCGTGCAGCCCTATGGTCCAGCCTTGATCATACAGTATGAACACGGACAGCTGTGGAGTTGCACATGGACAGCGGACGTACATGTGCTTCTTGCATACTCCAATCGGGAGTCTGCATAAATAGACACGTTCCATATCTGTGCACTAAAACAAACGTGATGGCATCCTCCTGACACCTGTTAGCTGTATTTAGTAGAGGTGGAATGGTACACTGAAGTCACAGTTTGGTTCATACCTCGGTTCAGACATCACGGTTCGGTACAATGGAGGGAAAAGCATAACAAAAATGCAGAAGGCAATTTTTTTTATTGTGCATGTCTCAGGCTGTACCACCTAGTGTCATCCAGTCTCTCCCCTGAGCTAGCTGCAACAGCCTGAAGTGTATAAAGTAAGATGTAAACAGTAAACAATAAGTAGGCTACCCCACATCATCTCTAGACTCCATCTGGAACTTGTAAACAAAATAAGACAATCAGCTAGTAGTGTGATATGGGAGACAAGCGCTGCTCTCATATGTGAATGCACAGAGCAGGGGTGTTAAAAGAGCAGCTTCGGTTACACAGAGCAGTTGGCGAATTGTGGCGTTAGCTTCACACGCTAACGGCGGAGCTAAAAGCGGAGCTAACAGCGGAGCAAACAGCGAAGCAAATGGGCCTGGAAGCCATTTGTGGTCGAGGCAAGAAGGGATCCAGCTACAGTACGTCCGTGTTTGGTTGTATATGGAAGGGAGTAGTTTGCTTTGTGTGGACTCACTGGACCGACTCGACGTGTAGGCGGAGCTTGAGCTTCAGAGCTAAGGCGGGGCTACAGATTAGGTGTCCCTAAGAAACGCGTATGTAACAGTAGTTCCACATTATATTAATTAATTTGCACGCAAGTTTTATTTATTTTTATACCGTGTATTCTCCATGTAAATTCATGCACCGAACCGAGACGCCTGTACCGTTTCGGTTCAATATGAATACATGTACCGTTCCACCCCTAGTATTTAGCTGAACAACATGACAGACACAGAAACCATGAATTGGCCTTTAGAGTGGTGTAACTGACTGATGTCAGTTTTCCCTAAAAAAAAAATCTGTTTAATATATTTTTTCATTTACACGAGTTGCATACTTTTTTAAACAGGGAAGAAAAACCTGTCTTCGCGTTTTATTTTGATTGTCTGATTTAATAAAAGTGCTTGTGACAGCTCACATGTGGCTTTGACTTACAACTGAACATTTAGCCCACTTTGTCGAAAACACTCAGGTATATATCGTGCAGCCGAAAAATAAGATATATTTTTTGTTCTTTATTGCCAAGCCCTAATTATAGGTAATTGATACTATAAATATAATTCAATTCAATTAAATTCAATTGATAACCAACGCTGTTTCCGTTGTCCAGTATTTACCCGCCATTGAAAGGAAAAAAATTATGAGGACTTAAAATTCTAAATGTCTCCGGTCAAAATGACCGGTGGAAATAATTCCCTCTGCACAATTTGAATTGTGTTAAACTAGGCTACAATGATTTTCATATCTTTCATTTTATTAAAACAATGAACAATCATATATTTTCATTTTGGAAATGACTAGACTGTAATGTATGCGAAAAACTACAGGTCACATTCTCACTCTGACTGAATGCAGAAGACTACCGTAGATTTACAACAAACAGCGACAAGCAAGCGGCAAGTGAAAGCCCAATTCCTGGCGAAACAGGGTAATATTGTGAATTAACCTACTTTATAACACCAAGCACCAGCCGGTCTAACGTACTTAAACGTAACTTATGTAAACTTGTCTATGTACCTTGTCTGTTTGTTGCATCTATGTAACCTAAACTGTAAAACGTCTTTGAGTGTCTAGAAAAACGCTATAAAAAATAAATGTAGGGGTGGCCTCTAGCTCACCCAGTAAGAGCGAGTCCTGCAGCGGCGCAGGTTCAAATCCGACCTGCTGCCCTTTGCTGCGTGTCATCCCCCATCTCTCTCCCCCTTTCATGTCTATCCACTGTCACTTGTAATAAAGGGAAAAAGCCCCAAAAAATTATCTTTAAATAAATGTATTATTATTATTAAATGAAGGCAAGAAATTGCCAGTGAGGACGAGTCAGCACCAGCTACAGCCCCTCTCATTAACGTCAATGCCCCAGACGCACATCAAAATGCCACATATGATGACAGCTCTCCGCGGTTACGGAGGCTTGACTTTCTCAACAACCTGAGAGGTTCTTAGTGGGATTACGGGGAAATCTATCCAGAGTGGGTCGAACTGACCAAGGTAGCATGCGTAAAACCCGTCTCCAGTGTGCCAGCAGAGAGAGGCTTCTCCCTGCAGAACCGCATCACTACTGCTTACAAATACACTTGGTTTTGTAATATTAAAATGCACATTCAATTTAGCACTGAATTGTATTTTTCATAATAATAATGATGAATAATGATAATGATTTAAGATTCTCTGGCTTGAGTCAGCTACATCCCAGGATGGTTGGAGTTGCTATGGCAACAAGTGACAGCTGCCGCTAGCATAGCGTAGCTGAACGATCCAACCAATAATCACTTATATAATTAATAATATATAATAATAATAATAAAATATAATTTGGCAAATCTAAACAAAATCAACAGTCATACATTAGGACCTTAGCTAATGTTAGCAATTCATTGCGGTTGAACAAAGAACCACACGTAAAAAAAATTGTGATTAGACAATTATGTTATAATGGTTACAGGCCTAGTTATAACTAAATCAGGGAGTGTATCATCAGCCCAAATGGCATGTCTCTCATGCAATGTGGGGAGTCCCAAACAGGGCTAGCAGGGACAACAGAACACCGGTTTAAATCCGAGCAGGACTTTAACCATGAATGTGTAAAGGTAGCAAAGTAACAACTGCAGCTCAAAGAACACTAGGTTTCAAAAGCCCCTGGGGCCATGTGACAGATGCAGGCAGTAGGACCTGGCAGTGATGAACTAGTGCTCTCCACATAAATATTGGAGTGCCATAGCAGCCCAATCCCCCTATAACAGCTTACTCTTACATTTCCTGTATCCTAAATCCCCACAGACCTCATCTCTTCACCTCACTCCTTATCACTCTCTCTCTCAGTTCATGTATTCCAGAGCTCGTCCCAGTTAAATGAGACGCTCTGTGAAGGAGTGTCCTTCCATTCTCACTCTTCCTTCCTAGTTATTCCGCAGAACTGAAGTGGTGGGACGGATCAGTATGAGTGCTGCGAGGGGAAAGTGGTTCCCTATCTGCACTGATGATTGGAGCGTTCACCTTCCTTCTCATCTGGCAGAGTAAAAGCTGCCCTTTAGAATGCGTGTGAGACAGAATAATAACCAGATCCAATGACACGCTGCAAATTATTCCTGCAATTCCTGAAAAGCTGTAACATTTACATATAAATAACTGTGGGTTTTGCTCGTCTTTATCACCAAGTGATTCGACACAGCAGTCATTCAGACGGGTACTACCTTGCACTAGCTAAACCATGTGTCCACTGATCTTCATTCAAGTTGTCATGCTGCAGTGTGCTTGTCATTTATCAAAGAATGTTCCTTGATAATTACTTTAGAAGAGACAAATGTTGGCAGAACATCAGGAAAAATTCTCTGGTTCACAGAAAGTTTTTTGTATCTGGCTTATATGAAATCAAAAGTAGAATTCAATAGTCAGTATGAATGAGACTTGCAGAGAAGAGTCAACACTCTGTTGGTCTTGCTGAACTACAAAACACGGTCCAGTAGGGCTGGACGATTAATCGAAAATTTATCGACATCAAAATTCTGAAGCTGTTATCAACGTATTTTTCCCATGACGATAATTTCGATATGTATTCCTGTTGATAGGCCTACTTTCTTGTGTCACTTGGCCCGCACCAGTCAGCCGCATGGAAAGCATAATGGAGGATAACTCAAACACTGAGTCCAAGTCAACTGAGCAACTTGTGTCCAAACAAAAACGCAGTGTCTTATTAATCGTGATTTTGATTTTAGGTCATATCGTGCAGCCCTACGGTCCAGCCTTGATCATACAGTATGAACACGGACGGCTATGGAGTTGCACATGGACAGCGGACGTACATGTGCTTCTTGCATACTCTAATTTTTTACTATTTTCTGACATTTTATGGATGAAACAGTTAATTGAAAAAAAAAAATCAAGGGATTAATCGATAATAAAAAATAATGATTAGTTACAGCCCATTTTGTAATGTCTATCATCCACATACAACGAAGCTCAGCGACATTTGGTTTGTAAATTGCGTTTGGAAAACTTAATTACAGAAAAAGAATAATCCACAGATCTCACTGTGCTGTTTCATTGAGAACTATTTTCTACCAAAGTACACCTGCCAATTGTCTATCTCTACACAGTAGGAAGAGTGCCCGTACTCATGGATTAGTGATTCACACGTGACGACACAGAATAGGTTGGTTTGTGACGTCACTGCTTCGCGTCATTGCTGCTTCGCGAGAGTGCGAAATTCAGATGGAGGGCAGGAAGTGAAGTAGCTGAGGATCTGCCGTCTGAAAAAATGGCCATGTTTTGTGTAGTTTACGGCTGCTCCAATCGTTCTAACCGAGAAAAGGGAAAGGGGTTTTATAGAGTACCAAAGATTGTTGTTCATAAAGGTGAAAAATGTAAAAAGCTCACAGAACAATGCCGTAAAAAGTAGATTTTAAACATACATCTGCGGTTGGGAGGAGCAGAGTCCGCTAATGCCCGTGTCTGCAGCGACCACTTCGTCAGAGGTATGTTAGCTAGCTAACTTGATTTTTGTGGCTGTGTTTATATAGCATTAGGTTGTCATTAAATGCTCATTTACTTAGTAATAATTATTAAGTTACCGGTAGTCTAATATGGACTTCATTGGGACTTTGACGTTGAAAGTCCGACGGTCAACCTCGGTTACCAAACAACTAAGCCCGAATCAGAGGCATCTCTTCAACAAGAGCAGAGGATGAAGCTCAAGGAAGACCAACAAAGACGTCTGTTGGATCTCCAACAGACAGCTGAGAGCCCAGGTATGAGCCCAGATCTGACGCAGACAGCCGAGAGCTCTGAACGAATGCAAACAGCATTCCTCTGAGCTGAGCTACAGCACAGTGATGTTGTGTTTATCATTACAAGTGTGTAATAATTTAAATAGCATCTGATACTTTCTCTCAGTTATGTTATTTTCAGTTCATCCTGAAAGGGGTCACAAACTTCACATGTTGTACAGTAGAACTACATTACACTATTCTGGCATGGAGACTGATAGCATTAGACTGGAACAGGAAGCTTTCAGAAACAGCACTCTCTGGCAGACCCTCACCTACACACCACAGACCAACAAAGCATAAACACAACACTTGGAAAATGAATAATGACTAAAAGAAGTCCACACAGCAGACCAGAAAGGACCTTGCACAGTATTTTTGTGGATGTTACAAATAACAACCATGCGATCTTGTTAGTTTTAAAACAAAAATATTCTTAAAGGGTGCAACCTTGCCATCGAGGTGTGAAAAGGTGAGCTGGGCATTGTCGGGGAACGTGTCGCTAATGAAAGTTTGCCTGTTTAGAGGTTGAGCCACAACAGTTCTGCCGACAGCGCAACCAGTCCCTGCTTACCTCCCTGGAAATAACAGCCCACGCTTTCAAGGGCTCTCAGATCATTGCATACAGATTCCTCTGGGCTCAGAGAACTGGCCTTGCATTGCAAAAGCATGTGGAGTGCAGTGTGCTCAGTGCCTGGTAAATGGGCCGTGTTGCAGGCAGATATTGTAGAGGGGACTGCTGAGCACAGAGTTTATTTGAATCCCAGCAGAGCAAAAGTGCATTAGGAGTTCGCAGGACTTTTTTTTAACCTTTTGATGACATGTCTGCAATTGAGAGCGTGAGAAAACTGACAAGAAGAGCAATCAGGAAGGGTGCAGAGCATGTTGATAACAGGAAGCAGCATTGAGTGAGGTAACAATCCTATGAGCTGCAGAGAAGAATGTATACAGATGTGCAAACCTACACATTAACCCAACTAGAGACTATACCTGACATCAGGGAACGTATTACGACCATGAGAAGTCACATAATATCATACATGCATTTAACTCATTCTAAGCATCAGGGTTTCCCGCAGAAAATGTGTTAGTTAAGGTGGTAGGTTTGCCATCTGACCGGGGGGTTTAGTACATCAGTGTTAGTGTAGTACACACTACACTAAATATCAAATTTAAATATATAATTAATACATCTCTGTAGTGCAGACTCTGTACTACACACTACACTAAATATTACATTTAAATAATAATAAATAAATAAATAATAAATAACCAGCTTTTCAAAATAACAGTTGCAATGTGCAACTTTAAGCTCATTAAACTATTTTCAAAAAAAGTGCTGTAACAGTTTCACTGGCATTGCTCCCATTATCCTCCGTGACACACACTCTTCCACTTTGCCCGACAACTCTCTCTCCAAAACAGCTCTGAGATAACAGAGCTCAGCCCATAGCTTCACACACTCCAGCAGATAGTATGCGTGAAATAAAAACAGGACACGTCATTTCACTGTGTGTAACTACGCTAACTAACCGTGTATTGTGAACCGCGTGTAGTGATTAAAAACAAACGGACAACAGCTGTGTCTCAAAGACCGGGCAGCAGCCGGGACGTTGAGAATCCACCATGAGAGGTGATGGATAGTTCTAGTCACTTCGTCATGTATTCACTTCGTTGAAACAAGAGAAGAAAGCCTCACTGATGTGAAGAACAGGACCGAGAAACTTATATAAATGTTCTCTGCCTCACCGTATGCCAACACTCCGGTAAGCCCATCACCCCGTCTCTGCCCGGGCATGCCCCAGCTGCCACACATTTGTTGACAAACTCCGACGCACACGCGACGGTGAAATGGCCATTGTTCTCACGGACACACATGCGCGATATCAACTGGCTAGTTATCCTCCAGACAGCAACGGACCACGTCTCTTTTTCTTTCTCTCATTTCGGCCGTGTGGCGCGCGTGCCCGCTCGCGGTGTGAAGCGCGTCCGCGCTATTGTCCGAGATGCACTTGACGGCCTTTTGTGCAGTGGACTTTTTTTTTTTTTTTTTTGACGACCTAGTTAAGGCGGTAGGGTTCCCCAGCTTAGGCGGCTGCCCAAGCTGCAAAGTGCTGCGGGAAACCCTGAGCTAGGGCTGGGCGATATGGAGAAAATCAGATATCACGATATTCTTGACCAAATACCTCGATATCGATTTTGCGGCGATATTCTAGGGTTGACAATTGGTGCTTTCACAAAATATGTTCACACTTAGATTTTAGATAAATAATCATCAGTAATGTGGACATAATGTTTAAGTGGGAAAAAGGCAAATAATAGAACAGCTACAACAGTCTGGTAAGTTCAGAAAAGTACATCACTTTACTGTAATGCAGCCTTTAAAACCAGGAAAAGACACTTATGTCATATTACGATATCCAAAATCTAAGACGATATCTAGTCTCATATCACGATATCGATATAATATTGATATATTGCCCAGCCCTACCCTGAGCATTGATTGTATTTGTAGCAATCAAAAATCCTTTCAATGATTGAGAATGCCATTTAAAATGAACTCAACTGAAACATGTCTACAATGCAAACTCCACCCACACATTAGTCTAACTGGGCCAGAATGACACAGTTCTGCTAAGGTAAAACATGCTGCCCACTGAGATGTACAGCATTTACCTTGAGGCAAGAAACACTGGTGTAAAACATCTCAAAAGAATGTGTCAGCCGGTTAGATTTGTGGCTGAGGTTAAGTAGTTAGCGTGTGCTTGAACAAAACACAACATGCACAAAGAACAAATAAATAACAGAAACTGAGAAGTATAGTATTTGTATTAGCTCCATTTCTGTGAGAGGGTCACACAGATCTGCCTGATAATATCAGAGAGTTCCACATTTTGAGATACATCAGCAAGAGCCTATGAGTAAGGGGAACATAACTGAATTGTGATTAATGAAGAATCCTTGAAACAATCTTCCTCTCAGCTATCTGTGCACACTTATCTGTCTGCATGACTGGACTACGGGTCCTGGCAGTACAGAAATGCTAAGGATGCACTGAATTTCTCAGCCAATACCGATACAGTTGTGTAGAATTTTAATTTTTTTGAGCCAGGTAAACAAATAAATCTCATTATAAAATATTAGAAGAAATTTCCCACCATTAGCGAGTTACCTGAAGGCACCACAGAGGGGGCCCCCCCGTTTCAGAAAGCAGGTTTAGTGAAAACTCAGAGTTAGTTGACTCTTGGTTTTCAGTTTCACAAAGCCAGTTCAGCTTAACTCTGAGTCAGTTACTCTGTAACATACTCTGTAAACCTAACCTGCTCGCTACCAAGTTTTCTTCAACTAACCCTAAGTTTATTCAACCTTATAACCCAATGTGTTACAATTCTTTATAGGGATCGACTGATATGGATTTTTTAGTTATCAGCCTTAGCCAATGACCAATACGGGCTGCCGATTTTCTTGAGCCAATATTTGGAGCCGATACTGCTTTTGCTCCCTCAATTTACATCATAAAAATGTAAACCCTGCCACACTGGATTTGTTTTCGGATTCTGCTCTGCCATTTCCCATATGGATGGGTGCACTGCATATGGTTAACTGTGCAAGGGTAAAAGGCTTTCATCAACATCTACAACACAGCCTAGATGATGCATTGCTTGATGACATATTATACGACATCACAAAATGTCCTTTGTCAACACATTTAAATAATTTAAGAAAACAATAAACCTGAAAAGTAGCCATTGAAATAAAGTGTTTGATTTGTAATTTAAGACTGCCATGGTTTAAATTTTTCTACATAAAATAAAATGAGCATGTCTAAGGCTAATATGCCGCCTAATATGCAAAGCCAACACACTAGTAGGTCTAAACGAAAATGTAAAAGAAGCTGCCAGATTTGTCAACCATATAACAAATCAGCAGAGGAAAATAACGTGATGTCAGATGCACATTAAGCAACAAATTGTTCAAGTTTCTGTTCTAAACTGCATCAATGTTAAAATGTACTAATATTCAACCACGTATAAAACATATCTCTCAAAGTTTTAAAAGCTCTCCTTCAGTTAGCGCAGCACTCTCATATATCGCTGTGATGCGTGACGTGTCCCACTGAGTGAGACCGAAGCGCGCGCGCGCGCGCGCACACACACACACACACACACACACACACACAAACTTCTGTTTGGTAGCTGACGCTGACTGAAAAACTCAACCACCGTTGAACTGGATTGATAATGATAACGTCAGCAAACGGCTCTAAACACAAGTAAGGCATACATGGTGCACTTATGTCTGTAAAATAGAGAGAGCTTGGGTTGTCTCCAGGAATTTAACTGGTTTAGAGCGGCGAGGTGTGGGATTAGTGTTCCCGCTAAAGAACACGGATACAGATGTCCTGTTTTGGTTGATTTATTTGGCTGTGGTCTTATGTCATTTACACACAGCAATAAACCAGGGAGGTAGAGGTGAAGGTGAAAAGGCAAAGGAGATTACAATATATCCACCGGAGAACTAGCATAACAGCACAGCGTTTTCCACACGTGTGGTGCATTCAATAGCATCGGAATGGCTATGGTACGTTCAAGAGCGTGGGACATATAGAAACTTACAGATAATTGGCTATTACTGAATGGAACTTAGCTAAATAAACAATTTAACGATACATTAACAATGTGGGCTTTCTAACAGTCTGGTACATGATAAATGTTAAGTAAGGGTTAATGCCCAACGAGGTGTCCATTGTTAGGTATTAATGGACGACGGCGAGGCGTGAACCGTCCGTACACTTGAAATGTCACAGGAACATTCTTTTTCAAAGCTGGATAGGCTACTGTTGTATGAGTCAGCGCAATTAACACAACATTAAGGCAGCGCAAAAATAAACATTGGCTATTGCCATCCGAGATGTCTAGCTGATGCATCAGTGCATCTCTAAGAAATGCCAGAGATATAGTTTGGAAACAGTCACAACATCACAGTTTGTCTACCACAGTTTCTTTTTTTTATGTCCTGCACATTACATATCCTCACAATTCTTTAAATACATTTTTTGTTTATTTTTTGTTATCTAAAGAAATAGCTAAATTATTTCCCCTCTAACAGTTTATTCTCTTGTCTTCAGATGATCAGAGGCTGTGTTCAGAGACAAACTGTTATTGGCAGATGGATGATTTGATGGTCTATGACAGTGGTTCTGCTGACTGCTGCACATTTGCTCCCAGCTATAATGGCACACAATCACCACTTTCCTGATGTATTGTTTTTTTGGAATTTTCAAGCAGGCAATTGGAACAGAGGAACAGCTAATTATCACTGTTCTATTTAGAGTGTTTTCTGGCCAGTTGTGATCTGCAGCCAATTAACTGGTGCATTACTGGTTGACACCATGCTGCAAAAGGAAACGCTGATACAAAGTAATGGATTGACCAAAAATGAAACAATATGGTAAAACATAAAGGGAGGAGGAGGACAGACTGCTTGGGAAGCAAAGAGGAAAAGTGGCAGTCCTCTTCTGTTGGACCTGCTGCAAGTTTCCAGCAAGTTTAAGTGAATACAGCGTGTAGTTCCTTTTTAGCAAGAGTTTGCTTTATTTGCATTCGTTTTTTCAAAATGATCATCGTCTTACAATTTCATGTCAGGATATAATGTTAGTGTCCTTTCTCTCACAGATAGAGTCTTTGGATCTGAATAAAATCTGTTTAACTATTGAGTCCGTTCAGCTTTACAGATATCACACATACATAGCTAATGAACAATTCTAGATACATAACACATTTTGCAATGTGCATCTCACATCATATTTTTACTCACTATGACCACTACTACTGTCATTACTAAACATTCTGCCAAACTATGAACAATAACGGTGCCATTTGCTAGCTAACCACCGTTAAGGAAAAATCTAGCACATAGATGGTACCTTAGGATACCGTTATGTTAAACAGGTGATTTAATGTTAATGTCACCGCTCATTTTACATACAGCAACAAAACAAAATGCTGAGGGAACATTACTACATGTTTCATGTTGGTTTTGAGTGACATGCATCCCCACTAATCTCGAAAACGTCTCAAACAGTAAAGTGAATACAGCGTGTTGCGTGAATATACTGTCTCCTGCAGCGGGGACTAACGTTAGCTTCTTGTCTCATCTGGGTTCTGATAAACAGTAAATTTATCAAACTCAGTGTCCACAATGCTATTTTCCAAGCCACATAGCTGGCACAGCTTAGGCGCATGCTTGGTTCTTTTGGTCAATGATTGTAAAGATTTACAAAGAATAGGTTTATGATATTTACTCTTTAACTGGTACTTTTAGGGACCGATTGGTGGGATTGCTGTGGACGAAGTACACATGGCGAATACACTGGGAAGCGCAAATTACGTTTTACCATGTATTCAGCTAATTTAAATAGTTCACGTTACTGTATTGTGTGAACAGTTAACTTAATTTTAATATTCTAAGTGGCATTTTCTTTTTGCATGGTGCAAAAAACTATTTCCCTTCCCAGGACTATTTTGCAGAGCCACCATCTCTTTTCCGGAGCTTATCGCCGCCCAAGAGAGTTGTGATTAGAGGTCGACCGATTAATCGGCCGATTTTTGTCATTTTTTTACATAATCGGCATCCCAGTATATCAAGCCGATTAATAGGCAGGCGCATCTGCGGGAAGCCTAGTGTTAAAAACATGAATAGGCAACATTTTTTACAGCGCATCCAGACCAGCTGCCTCCAGCCCCTCCCCTCGTGAAGTCTTGCGCCATGTGTCTCGCACAGTCACTTCAGACTCAGATGCTACCGTTAGTAGTAACATATTGCTGGTGTTCTTGCCTTGGGATTAACTGTACTAATAAAACCATACAAAACACCGCGGCCACACCGCTGTGGAAGCTCCCCGAATATCATTTATCAGAGTCTGGTTGTTACCCCTGTCCATGGCAGTCTCATCCACTCCTATAACGGAGCTAACCGCTAACGGAGCTAACCGCTAATGGAGCTAACCGCTAACGGAGCTAATCGTCGCTAACAGAGCCTTCAGTTCTCCGTGCCTGTATCCATTAACTGCATCTATGGACTCGAGCACGAATAAAACCCTTAATTTTATTAAATTGGCTGGAGACTAAGAGTTGTTTGAATGACAGAAATCTGCTCAGATAAGATCCTAATGAGGTCAACAGGACATGTAACAGTAGGATCCCCAAAACACAGAGAAAACACTTCAACAAATGAACAATGATCTAACAAACAAGGTGAACAAGAATTGACTTTAGATAGCTCTAGTCTTATGTGATTCAACAGGAGTTAGGAGGAAATAGTGTTGAGATTAATAATAACATGTCACTTTCTGTGAAGCTTGCAGATTTGTATTCTCAGAAGTTTAATAAATGCTGCTAAACTTTATTTTTTCATTGAAAAGTTTATTTGACAAAGTTTATTTTCTTCTTACCTGTTTCGTTTATTTAATATATTTTTCATACATTATTTATACAATATACAGTATGTTTTTACATTATACATTTTTAATTGAAGTGTAGATTGGTGAAATGTTCAATAAATGTTTTTGTTGAGAAATTCTGTGTATATTAGTGTTACATTTTATCTTTCAAATAGAGGTTTAAAAACAAGCACATATCGGCCAAATATCGGCCAAAATAAATCGGCAGCATTAATCGGCCATCGGCTGACCCTGATTTCTAAAGATCGGCATCGGCCAGAGAAAACCCATATCGGTCGACCTCTAGTTGTGATTGGTTTAAATGCAAGAAACTAGGGCTGCAGCTATCGATTATTTTAGTAATCAAGTATTCTACCGATTATTCCATCGATTAATCAAGTAATCGGATAAGAAATACGTTTGTTTTATTGAAGAGCAATAATATACAATAGTTTGGTTTAATTTTCGGAAAAAGCAACATTTGTATTGCCTACATTGCTTACAATATCATCTCTCAAAAAACTAAACATATTAAGTGCATTTAAGTGCCATATTACATTGTTTTTAAAGAAAACATTTTCTGAAATGCAATAACAACCTCAAACTAAGGCATACATTAAACATACATAAACATTACCTTAAGTTGTGCAACTTAACTTTCAGAACTACAAGTTTCAACCTGAGACTGATCTGTATATAGGCCTATATGTAAATATTAGTTATACTCAACCTATTTTCATTTATATATTTGATTACAATGTCACACATCTCTGTTACACTTATGCTAGTAGATCATTGATCAGCTGTTTCTCCGTGAAGAGAGAGAGTGAGAGAAAATGGTGCAATCAGCTGTTTTTCCGAAGGGATAGTCAACAAGTCGGCTCTTTAGATCAAATTGTAGTCACCACTACGTATTTTCTTGTCTTTGTTTTTGGTAGTTGTTGTGTTTGGTGTAGTTTCATCGTCCACACGTCTCTGTGATTTACTTTTGTCGGGTCTGCTTCGTGGAATGGATGATTAAGTTAGACTCGATGTTTTCTGTTGAGATGCTGAAGCATTGACATTGTCCTATTATTGTGGTAAGCTAGTTCGATTTTGCAGTAGACACACTGTACAGAGTTTTCGTTTTAGTTTTAGTTCAATTGTAAGTTTGAACTAAAACTTTGGACACTTTCTGTCGTTTTCTCCAGCCTGTCTCTTCTCTTAGCCCCTCACTATTTACGCTCTTTCTTCATTTTGTAATCTGCGCCGACTCTTCATGGCCATGTGTCACCAGCAGCATCAGCCTGGTGTGCAACAGTAATAATCATCCGTGCGGAAACACCGTGAGCGATACAACGTCGGTAACATTGATTAAATGAAGCTTCAAGGCAAATCATTTTGCATCAAGGTTTTTTAGTAATCGAATTATTCAAGTTACTCGAGGAATCGTTTCAGTCCTACAAGAAACCCAGAGCGTTTTTTTTTTCTTCTACTATCCCAAAATGTATCTGTACACAGCGTTGTAGAGATAGGTGTGGCAATTCGAGACTAAATCACTGATATCAATGCAATTCTCTACAGTGGGCTTACATAAAGTGTGTGTACAAAATCACCTTACAATATAATGCAGTGCAATACAACACTGCTACAAAGACTATAACCTCAAAACTGACCACAATTAAACAGTGAACATCACAAACACATGCAGGGCTGTAGTGTTAGATTGCATCTGACAGTACAACAAGTGTTCATGTTACTGGATATTTTAAACATAACTAGATGTATGTTCTCTCTCTGAAAACTTGACTGTGTTGAGGTTAGGGCAGCAGCCCCACACACACACACACACACACACACACACACACACACACACACACACACACAAACGGGTGGTTAACTACATTAACTTGGAACATCCTTCTTGAATAGAGGATAGTGTTTAAATCGAATTTTTCCTTGAGTAAGTTCAGACCACATGACCGGACAGGGTGATGCATCTTCATACCAGCCCCTTTCACACATGCTAGCCTTTTTGTGAATGGCTGAGAATGGGAACGTACTGAATACATTCAAGTTTTTGAGTTAATTTCGTGACGTTTCAAATAAGACAGGACTCCCAGCCAAGTCAGACCCTTAACAGTGGGAAATAGAGTCCAACCAGGTATTTATAGTGGTGGTTTCACCAATAAAGTCCACAAAAACGGACTTTCTGTGACAGAATTGGACTACTCTACTGTACCGGTCTGCTGGATTCCAGCATTTCTCTACTCTGCTGCCTTTTATGGACAACGTACTTGAGGACCGGGCTGACTCTGTAGTTTGGCTGACAAAAACTATTGTAATTTTTTTTTACTACTGACAAAGTCGTTAAGCCTAACTACATTTTAAACTGTTGTTCTGCTAGAAAAGATGTGGTTAACGGACAGCCGCTCCCTTCGATATGTGCTTGGATTAAGAGACGCTCGCCCGAAATACGTTTAAAAACTCTAAAATGTAATGTTCCCTTGCATGCAGTGAAATATAAACATATGATAAAACACATTGTACCTTGTTTTTAAAACAACCAACGTCTTCCGTTAAATTCGGCATGAAAGTCACAACTCAACAATGTCAACTTTTATCATTTGACCCCCTTCCCCCAAGAACCCACCACCAGTTTGAGGAGGAGGCAGTTGTGGGAGTAACGTTGAGCCGGTGACAAAAGTAGAGATGTTATCACACCGTTATTCAGTTGTTATGTGTTGGTGTTTTGGCTGCAGACCATGGCAACATGAAGAATAAATCCATACTATTCAGGAAAGATCTAGTAGGTCATGTGTGTCTTGTGCTTTTGCCTTATAAACATTGCCAGATTTGTATATGGAATTTGGCGTGCGCTGCCCCGAGAACGGCTAATAACTCGTAAAGTTTCAGTGGTATCACATCAAACAAATACTGCTTCAATTAAAACCCGTAATGTCACCACATTTTAAACATTTTATACGTGTTTATCTATTGTGCTTCAATATCTCAACACGCAACTGGTAGATGCTAAAAGAAGTTTTACAGCATGTCCGCTCTTTTTTTTTACCTTGTTCTCCGGTGTTTCCGCTGGCTCTGTCCAGTGTGCCGTTCAGCAACAGAAAAGAAAGAAAAACGAGCAAACGTCCACATTTTGCCGGTGATATTTGGGCATTTTTCTGCCTGTGTTTACTGTACATCCCTGTGACCCTCGGTACCGCCGACCGTCCTCCCTTTCCTCGCCGTGTTCAACTCTGCCTCCCTCTGACTCCTCCGTGAGTCAAATCGTCAAAGACGGGAAAGTAAAATACAGTACTTCCTGTCTGAACCATCAAAATAAAACCGTACTAAACTAATAGCCTACTAATAAAAACTACAAGTGAACATTTTAACAATTAGGGGATCATATGGGCTAACATTATTTATTCATTTAGAATGCTCGTTTAACAAAGTCATAAGTTGGTGAGTCTGCGGTTTTACCTCAAAATTTACCATGAGATGCTTGCACAACGGAAATAATTAAGAGAACATTCTTTTTAGAGAACATTATTTATCATATCTTATTCTCATTTTATATATTATTATATGGATTGAGTCAATAGGATTGGTAAGGTTCATGACATTCCTGTGTCCCAATTCCATATGACAGACATTCTTGGCAGGTTTTAGTGTGTTCACACTGGAAAAGTTTATCTGTCCATTAACTATACCCACTTATCCTTCAGAGGGTTGGCTGGAGCCTATCCCAGCTGATATTGGCCAAGAGGTAGAGTACAAAATAAACCCCTTCAACTGTATATGCATACAAAAAAAACCCGCTTGACTAGCAGGCTGTTGACATGGCCAGGTTAACCATGGTTCGGGGCCATGGGGCAAAAAGTTGTTGTGGCCCCAACTGCTCCAGGAACACATACATACATACATACATTTCCTGCGTTACAACTCACTGGTCACCTGTCTTGAGTGACTCCTGCTGAAAGTGCTCTATAGGCTTCAGCAAACTCTCAAAGCTCTGCAAGTAAACACACCACATTAGTGGATCCTAACCAATCGTCTTTCAGTTAAAAAAAAACAAAGCTTTGAAAAAAATAAACACATTACATTTCATTTGATTCAATGTTTAATGAGCCCCCTGGTTTCTTTGGCTGAGGACCTGCAGCTGTGGCAGGCGTAGCTATTGGCAGCAGGCAGGACAGCTGCAGGTTATCAGGCTGATTAGTTTGCTGATAAATAGGGCCAAGAAACAGGAGTTTACATTGTTTGGCTTTGCAGTGAGGTTAGAATATATATTAAAAGATAAGAAAGAACAAGTAACAAGCTAAACTTACTAAACTGCTGAATGTCAAGGTCAACATTAGTTCTGTGTACACAAAGATGTTGACTGTGTTCCTGAATAAAGCAAGTCTGTGTGTACTTTCCAGCCTTTGCCTACAGTTGAACTCGAGTTTTTCCTACTGTACATATGAAATGTGGACATTTTTACCCATTTTCCTGTCAAGTGGGAAAACATAGTATAGATTCTGTATAGTAAAATTAAGTGGAAAATTAATTTACTTTCCAATAATTTACACCACAGATTTGCTGAGAGATAATTTGGGAAAGTCTCCAATACTTGGCAACAGAAATTCAGGACTGTTTAACGTAGGTTTAAAATGATCTTTTGGTCATGTTTTATTTCTATAGTCTTCTGAATTCCAAACAGTGCTGAGCTTTTGAATTCACACTGAGTTACAGCCAGTCGCATTGGAATACCCAGATACTTATTAGAGTCCTTCAAATGTGTGTGATCATGTCAAGTTAATATTATGTGCAAATGTGGCTCATTCGTGAGTTCAAGTGAAAAAAGTATAGACACCTTAAAACTGCAATATTAACATGCATTATTGTCTACTTAATAGTGATGAAAAATCTTAAATGAAATCACTAAGTGTGGGCATATTTACAAATGTTATCTGACTTGTTCACACCACAATGTTTTTTCCCCCCCAACCACATGTCAGACTTTTATTTTGAAGTCAACATTAGCTGACATCCGGTAATAACATCATTGTGTTTAACTTGAGGGCATTTGGTGCTTGAGAAAACAAAGCATGGATTTGATTAATGCTGCTTTCACGTTTCCTTGTAAACTCCATAAGAATTCAGAAGATGCAGAAAGACTTCATGTTAGTTTCATTTTAGAAATGATGTTATCAAATTAAGTAAAAAAAAATGTTGGTTTCATGTATTGGCATAAAAATGATCAATTAAACAAAACAATTTATAATAAAATACAACAAAGCAGCATGCAAAAGAGGTATAACTTAAAACTGTAACTAATATAAGTATATTTAATTTAGTTTTAATTTATGATAGCAGTCCATCAGGACCAAAACCTCATGCCATAAAACAGTTTCGTCCCCTCAGCAGTCAGCCTCGTTAACAAGGCCCCGGACCCTCACTGACATTGAACTTTAATCCTTTTTTAAACCAATCACAATAGTTTGGGGCGGCGCTAAGCTACAAGCGCAGCAACGGTGGCTCTTCTAGCCCATCTCATCTCTCATGTTGCCCAAAACCCGGGAAGGAACTTGTTTTAGTGCAAAAGAAAACACCTCATACAATATTAAATGAAATTAACCACACGATACAGTAACGTGAGCTATTTATTATTTATTAGCTGGATACATGGTTAAACATAATTTGCTCTTACCAGTGTATTACTGTGTGTACTTCAGCAATCCCACCAATCGGTCTCAAAACGTCCCAATTAGAGAGTAAATGCAGTAAACATATTCTTTGTAAATCTTAGCTTCAGCTTGTAGCCTGCTAGCTCGAAGGTTGTTGTTGTGTAACACACAGAGAGCGGAAGGTGAGTGGCAAAAGCCTGACATCCGACAAATGCCAGGCTTTATCCTGGAAATGTTCTTCTGTTGATCCAGACTGCTCTTTCCCCAATTACCCCCCGCATTATTTATTCCAGCCCATCTCTCATGTTGCCCAAAACCATTTGCATCCAGCCTTCTGTACCTGTTCCTGCTTTCTTGTTACCTCTTCCTGTATTTTGATGTGTAGCCTGTTCCTCACCATTGCATTTTAGTAAATGTACACAGCACACAAATATTAAAACTAAACTAATACTTGCCATGTTAGAGGAAGTTACATGTTGGAACTGCATTTCCCAGTCTTGTTGCCATAGAGGTTACTGGGTTTGTACCATCATGCCTGTACAGAAACCAAAACCTCTGCTCACAAATCGTATCTGGCAACGAGGGTTATAGCACTTCACAGATGTACTAGAGGAATGGCTGAAAATAGCATTTTTCAAAACCCTGTAACAATCAAACCCAAAATGAAAAACAAATTGCCACTTGGATCTCTTAATTTCTAGCTTGAGACACAGAAGCAGCAGGAGCTCTGTCTTAATTCCAACTGTGGAAATCTTTGTGTGCTGGAGAGCCCATCATCGGTTGGAAGGTGTGTTGTCTGGTTTAAAGGGGGGGATTGCACATTGTGAATGGCTGCGTCCCTTTGTTCTAATGTGTATGAATTATTGCTTATCAATTTGCATAAAGTCATGAAAATGAATGAATAATGCATCACAGGGCACCATTTGCGGTTCCATTTTCAGTGCGGTTGCCGTGTGCTCACATCCAAAGATCCCATTGAATATTGTGATTGCTATCAAGGTAGGGAATGCGAGGCAACAAGGAATGGACCCAAACACAGACAATCGAGCAGACAGGATCAGTTTAGTGATTTATTGACCAAATGGAGGTAGGCGGAGCCAAGGAACCAAGGAAGAGTCATACGTCGTTAGAATTTTGCATTGGTGCCACTTCTATTGAAGTTAATGGCAAGACCCACTATAACCCATCATGTCTGTGTTGTTTCACCTTTGAGTGAAACACGCTTCCACAAAATAAAAGAAAACACATTGTGTATGTTGACTGATGTTTTAATGTGCACCTCTGTTGTCCTTGTTATGGTCTCCAAACTTGAGCGCAACTCAAGCCGTTTGGCCCAAGATAGCAGCTACATCATGATACATGACCAAACAGGGCAGGTCTGACACATAAATCATGACTTTAAAGCTACAGTATAGTGCATAGTTTCTGTCGCCCCCATGAGGAATTCTAAGTAATGACAAAAACACTGTCTGCGCATCCACATGATGGAAGCCTTCCGTGATTGCGCACCGCCCCCACCTCTCCTCCACACAGCTGCTAGTAGCGTTTAACCCATCAAAACAAGGAGGACACGATTAAAAAACGTGATGGACTCTTCAGAAGAGGTAATTATCTTGTAATTATTATGTTCTCTTTGTCTCCAAAACTGAACGCTGCTGTTTCCTTTCTTAGCGGTGACGTTAAACGCATCACTTGAGCTTTGCCCTGTGAATGTCGCTGGACTTCACCATTCTGTAAAACTGACAGGCTTTGTATCAACTCATTTGGCAATGGCTTGAATGTAACAGACATTCATTAATATAAAATAGTTGCGCACCATAGCTTTAAGTCATTAAGCTATAGAGGCTGTAACGTAACATTGCTATCACCTACAAACGACACCGTAACTTTACTCCTTTCAACCCCTGCTCTCCTGCCCACTGACCAACCGACCAATCAGAAATGACAACCTTTAACCATGACAATTAAAACTCTTTTCATTCACAACTCAATTGCAACAACAAAATACCTTGTGCAAATAAGATGACTTGTTGACAAAACAATCACAAACAAGAGTAACTTTTCTAAGATAACAAATATTTGATCAAATATAATTACTTTTAAGGCTTTGGGGGCTCCATACTAATTTCTTCTTTGTTGCTTTGGGATGTTATCTGGCCTTATAGTACTCTTTTCCACCTACAGTATTTTTACATGTTTTGGCTGTTTATGAGCTTGGGTTGTACCGTATGTAGAAGGTTTGGGAACTGTAATGCAGACTACCTCTCCATTTCCTTTGCCTGAGTTACCACCAGAGTCAGAGGACCTATTCAATATTAATTCAAACACAGAGCTTTACGCCTGTAGCAACACTGAATATAAACATTTTATGCAACTCCAATTTTATCTTCCTTTCTCTCAGTGATGTTTTTCCTCTTTCTGCCCAATGCATCTCTCTGCCTTGTGCAAAATCAAACAATCTGAACAGCTTCAGCTCTCTCAGCTTACTGGCTGTATTGCCCTCTGCTCTGCCATATCTAGACCAGTACAACATAACATCCACAGCTTGGTCTAGTTCAGAAAAGCTATCTGTTTCTTCCAGGGGACTCAGATCATGTGCTGGCGAGCTGCTTACTCTGTAATGAGTGGATGTGTAGCACTCAAAGCATGCTGGCAGGCCAGGATGAAGCCCAGAGTCATTGTCTATCCATTCCCCTGCTACAGCAGCGTGCTGGTGTCATGCTCACTCTCTTTGACTTTGGAATTATGGCAAGGATTTAGACTTAGCTGGCAGGAGGGGGTGCTGGATAAGAAGGATTTATTTCACCTCATCTGGAAAAAGTCTCCTCTGCCATACAACCACTTCAGTGACTCTTTATCCAGCCAGTGGGGTAGTGGACATAGTGGGTATGGTCCATTCACTGAGCCGTGGCACAAATAGCTTGCTTTTTTTGGTTTTGTTGCTCAGCTCTGTTTGGGGGGATATTGTCCCCACCACTTGTTACACTGAAATGTCAAAAGCTTAGACGCAGACACATTCAAATCCATCATCCCATGTGGCTGCTCAGGGACTATGTCAACCAAAGGCATCAGAGAGGGTAGAAGGTAAGATTTACTTGGCCTTCTAGGGCCAATAGCCTTTGTATGTATGTATATATATATATATATATATATATATATATATATATATATATATATATATATATATATATATATATATATATATATATATACATAGGATTGAGCTGAGTTTAGAATCAGAATAAAAAAAACTATATTATCCACCATCACAAAGCAATACACACAGTACACACTACTACACAGTACTAGTGAAAGCAGACACAGCGTTAAGAACAGCATGTTTGTAAAGGAAATGTTCAAATGCAAATACCTATACACAAATTTAAATAATTCCAATGGAATCACTACAGTTAGTGAAGAATTTTGAATCATGAATTTGCGCCAGACATTAACAAGTCATCCTGACAGTGCTAGTCTCTCTATCTCTACAGCAGTGTCTCAGTGCTGTAGTATGGTCTGGCTACAACCCCTATCTCTCCAGCATATTTGCTGTTTGGGGTGAATAAACACAGACTGCACAGACAGTTGAGCAATCCAATTCAAACGAATAACGCGATTTATTTTTATATTTTTTTGAACATACAGAACAGACAAATACAACTGAACAAGAACAACATCCCTCTCCCACCCCCCACCCTCTGCGGTCTTGAGGAAAACAAAAACAAACAAATAAACAAAAACAAAAACAGAAATCACACCTTGCCTAGTCACTCTCCTCTAATTCTTGTGATGCTGAGGTCATTAGGACTGATATTGTGCTAGCCAAATTTTCTTCTGTCTCCCAAGCAGGTGTAATTTAGAGTCATCAAACAATCAGGTCAGTAGGAAGTCGACATCCTATCACATCAGATATTATTGATGTTGTTTTATTCCAAAACTCATGCACCTGTTCACAGTCCCAGACCATGTGCAGGAAAGTTCCAGTTTGTTCAGGTTGGCAGAACGTGCAATAAGGAGTAGGAATGACTTTAGAGACGTATCTCTTCTGAGGCGTCCAATATGTCATATGGCATATGTTGAAATGGATTTGCTGGTGATTTGGGTTCTTGGAACAGTGGGAAATGTTGTCCCAAACTGTCTCCCAATTAACTACGTTCCCCTCCGGGCTCAGCTCTCGCTCCCATTTCTTTACTATTGGGAGTTCTCCTACGGATACTTGCATCAGTTTAGCTTAAATCCTGGACACTAATCCTCTCACAGGAGAATCAACAAGCCATTTAATGATTGGGTGCATCTTAAGACACAACATTTTAGGGCTGATCTTAAGTGAAGATAAAGGAAGAAGGATGTCCTAGGGACCTCAAAGCTAGCTCTCAGGTCTTCAAAACTTAACATACCTTCATCATTGAATAGCTGGTCTAGAGTATAAATACCTCTGTCACGCCACTGGTTATAAATAAAAGGTTTGTTACCAGACATTAAGTGTATGTTGTGCCAAATTGGGGTGTTCAAATGCCACTTATTGGTGTAGCGTAGTTGCTCCTCCACCTGTTTAAAGTTGGTCAATGTGTTGGTGATAATAGGGCTATAGGCTAGCATAGACCTTTTTGGACACACACCTGTGAAGGCAAGGTCTTGCAGTTTCAGACTTCCAGTGAGGTTTTGCTCTATTTCTCTCCATGGGACTGTAGATGAGGGGTCCATAAAGATGTGGCAAATTGATTTTGATGATCCGAGAAAGCGGATTGTTTTTTGTTTTGTTTGTTTTATACAATTTATTTATTAAGTTTTTGAACACACAGTTAGTACATTACAACTTTTGTTTAACAAGTTCCCCAATTTGTTTTTAATATCTCTCTAATAAAGCGGGAAATCTCTGTATATATGTGTGTCTTTCAATTCAATTCAAAGTTTTATTGTCATATGCACAGTAAGAAAACATGTTTCCCTCTACAATGAAAATCTTCCTTTGCTGTCCACAGAATGCCAAACAATGTAAAATCTACAAAATATACTACAAATATACAAAAAAAAAAAAGGCACCATGTGAAAAATAAAGCAACAATAATAAGTGCGAATGTAAACAGTGCAAGTTATGCATGTGCAAACTGAAAAAAATGTAAACAATTAAGTACAGTAATAATAATAAACTCAAGAACCGTTCATCCAATCTACTTCACACTTGGTTTCCTGGGTACCCAATGAACTTGGGCATTGGAATTTGGAGCAGTTTGGACAGCACTGGATATTGGATATTAATAAAGAATTAAACTAAACCATCGAACAACAACGGTCGTTACGCTGGCTCTTCTTTGTCTACCCTTCACATCACATAATCAACAATATATATCAAACAAAAACCAGACACTATATCGTATTGTTGCTGTGAGCTGTAAATGTACCACTTCTAAGCACACAGCAGAACATAACGTCATCCCGGAACTGACGGGCAAAAAGAGCTGGCTTCCTCATTCAGACTCACCCTGGTTCCGGTTGTTTAAGTGTGCTGCTAACAGGCTATAACACACACCCCATGAGACATGAGACAAATGTCTGTTATTACTCCACATTTTAATTGTGATATTTTGTTAGTAAAATCTGAATCTGCAACGTTCTCTGTCAGGTAAATGTAGTACAATGTTTTCCTCTGAAGTAGAAGTACACAGTAAGTCAGTAGTAGGCTATACAGTGTGGTTGCATAGCCCATTAAGTGCTTTGGGGTCCTTCTGTAAGTCATTTCGGGGTAGACCTATAATGGTTGTGGAGAATGCTACAAGCAGCAATACCAAAAGCCAAGCAATCGGTCCATTCCAAACAAGCATATTTTATACAGTCACTGTACTAGTATATGTTAATCTCTCCACGGATATACATTGCGCCATATTCTTGATCCAAGCACCAATTGTAGGTGCCTCCATTTTCTTCCAGATGAGAGCTGCTCGGATTGTTTTTAACAGAGAAAACGTTGCAGCAGAATGTGATATTGAAAGTTAAGACAGATTTAATGAGTGATTTGTAAACAGCTGTTAAATGTGTCCTAATGTTAAAGTGCTTAAGTTTCTTCAGTAACAAGTGGCACTGCTGGGCCTTCTTGTACACAGTCAAGAATCGTAGGGCCTCTACCTGTTCCACCACCTACCCTTTAAGTTCCAAGGTTTCAGAATCACCAGATGTCAGTCTCCCCCACAACACATCTCTTGATCTTGAAGATCTTATGCTCCAAAGAGGTCCTATCAGTGAGGGGGATCAGGGAATCTACTGTACATACTGGTGGTATGCTGACAGAGAATTCATATCATTCAGGTAGGTCACCAGGGCCATGTCATCTGCACACATGATTGCATCAGTTTATCAATGTAACAGAGTATGTTGTTTATGCAGATAAAAAAAACAGACCTGAGGGATGCCTGAATTTTAAACTATGTTGTGGGATTCAAAACTTAATCCATAGCACCAGTATTGGGTTGATTTTATGTCAAAGTCTGATTTTCAGGTTGCATACTATAGACTGTGTATGTTTCATCACTGGATTTAATATTAAAAAATAGAAAGCAGTGATTTTGTCGCCATTGATATCATTTAAATCAGGGGATTGGGGGGAAGAAAGACTAGTTGTAAGCTTTACAGAGATGCTATTGACGTCAGACACATTTTCATTTATTCTCTCCCAACTGCTGGCTGTCTATTTAATATGAGAACATTTATTGAATAACATGAGTCATAATTGTTGTTTCCCTGGTGGAAGTTGCTGAGGTAGTTAAACAACTCCACAGTGGCAAAGCCCCAGGGATTGATGAGATCCGTCCAGAAATGCTTAAAGCTCTGGGTGTGGAGGGGTTGTCTTGGTTGACACGCCTCTTCAACATTGCGTGGAAGTCTGGGACGGTGCCTAAGGAGTGGCAGACCGGGGTGGTGGTTCCCCTTTTCAAAAAGGGGGACCAGAGGGTGTGTGCCAATTATAGGGGTATCACACTTCTCAGCCTCCCTGGTAAAGTCTTCTCCAAGGTGCTGGAAAGGAGGGTTCGGTCGATAGTCGAACCTCAGGTTGAAGAGGAACAATGCGGATTCCGTCCTGGTCGTGGAACAACGGACCAGATCTTTACTCTCGCAAGGATCCTGGAGGGAGCCTGGGAGTATGCCCAACCGGTCTACATGTGCTTTGTGGATCTGGAGAAGGCCTATGACCGGGTCCCCCGGGAGATACTGTGGGAGGTGCTGCGGGAGTATGGGGTGAGGGGGTCCCTTCTCAGGGCCATCCAATCTCTGTACAACCAAAGCGAGAGCTGTGTCCGGGTTCTCAGCAGTAAGTCGGACTCGTTTCAGGTGAGAGTTGGCCTCCGCCAGGGCTGCGCTTTGTCACCAATCCTGTTTGTAGTATTTATGGACAGGATATCGAGGCGTAGTCGGGGTGGAGAGGGGTTGCAGTTCGGTGGGCTGGGGATCTCATCGCTGCTTTTTGCAGATGATGTGGTCCTGATGGCATCGTCGGCCTGTGACCTTCAGCACTCACTGGATCGGTTCGCAGCCGAGTGTGAAGCAGCTGTGATGAGGATCAGCACCTCTAAATCGGAGGCCATGGTTCTCAGCAGGAAACCGATGGAGTGCCTTCTCTAGGTAGGGAATGAGTCCTTACCCCAAGTGAAGGAGTTCAAGTACCTTGGAGTCTTGTTCGCGAGTGAGGGAACAATGGAGCGGGAGATTGGTCGGAGAATCGGCGCAGCGGGTGCGGTATTACATTCAATTTATCGCACCGTTGTGACGAAAAGAGAGCTGAGCCAGAAGGCAAAGCTCTCGATCTACCGGTCAGTTTTCGTTCCTACCCTCACCTATGGTCATGAAGGTTGGGTCATGACCGAAAGAACGAGATCCAGGGTACAAGCGGCCGAAATGGGTTTCCTCAGGAGGGTGGCTGGTGTCTCCCTTAGAGATAGGGTGAGAAGCTCAGTCATCCGTGAGGAGCTCGGAGTAGAGCCGCTGCTCCTTCGCATCGAAAGGAGCCAGTTGAGGTGGTTCGGGCATCTGGTAATGATGCCCCCTGGGCGCCTCCCTAGGGAGGTGTTCCAGGCACGTCCAGCTCGGAGGAGGCCTCGGGGAAGACCCAGCACTAGGTGGAGGGATTATATCTCCAACCTGGCCTGGGAACGCCTTGGGATCCCCCAGTCGGAGCTGGTTCGGTATGGTAGGTGTAAGAATTATTATTATTAGCAGGATAAATAAGTATATCCGTAACAGCTGTAGGCCGGCTCCTCATCTACAATGGGTCTCCGGTTAGAGAGATAGACACAGGGGGCAGAGGTCTTGATTCCACTTAAACTTTACTGGTGTTCAGAATCTGGTACAGTGGTTTGAACAGTAGGAACAGCTTCCTGTCTATGTAGGAAGGTAGTATGATGCCTGTATGGTATATATGTATGTACGTATGGTATCTGAGTAGAAAACAATAGTGAGTCAATATGACCGTAAAATGAATAAATGTCATATGTCAAATGAATACAAAACTGTCACATTAGCATCAACTATCTTAATATACTACACTCACAGATTAGCAGCTCACAGCGTTAGCATTAGCGCGTTAGCATTAGCTTAATAACAGCGATGTCGAAACAGTATTAAATCTACTCAGAAATATGAACTATTAATCAAACTCTCTAAATCGTCCTTAAACACAGTAAAGCTCTGTCACAGAACATCAAAGTAACTGAAACATGGGTTCTGGTTATTTAACAAACATACATGTGCTCATTCACGCATACAATGTTCATTCCTCGGCTGTACCGAGTGGAATAACCATAGACAGTATATAAGAATGGACCAACAGATCCTGTTGCTCTGGACGGAGACCAGTGAAGGATATTAGAAGCACTTTTCCGGTGAGCACTGAGCGTTACTGCGCAGCCTCCAACTGAGAGAGACGACGTAAATGTGACGTGAGCAACCTGTCTGAAAGTTGTAAGTCTTCTGGTAGCTGTGCCAAGAGAAATCTCAATCATTCCGATTCTTGCAGAGACGGAGAGCGTAGCTATATGTAAGGAGATAACATAGGCACAGGCTAATTATTGCTAACTAAAATGCTAGTTAACATTAGTAATTACACTTAAACAGCTAATGTAAGTCGAAACTGCCTGCGAGTCCTGTACTATACGGTAATTCCTCTAATATGCGACAGTAAGTCACGTGGTTATGACACAATCGTTAGCCTATTTTTACAAAAACGTCTGCTACGGAGCCATAACGTGAGGTACAAGGTAATGGAGCCTTTTATACATTGTCATGTTTCTTTAGAAATAAACAGTGGACAAATAGAGTCTTTAAACGCTTCAGATGTAAAGTTATTCGCTGTCAAAGTGACGTCAAAATGAATGGCAGTCAATGGAATGCTAACGGGAGGTGATGGCTTGGTAGCATCAAAATGGCGCCATAGGAGGTTCGCGGTCCGAGGAGAGGCTTACCCCCTTGGGAATAACTCACTACGAAATATCAACGCAGTGGTAAAAGACCCCAGTCCTTACTTAGTTGTCCGGCCTAATGCCTGTCCATTTATCTAACTAATACTGCCACCTAGTGGGAATAGTGGGAACTTAGTACAGTAGGGAACCAAACTGAGTGGTACCTAACTAATGGTATCTTATTCACTTTTCTTTTATCAACAAACCACAGCTACACATTTAAAACCATAAATCATGGCTATGAGAGAACTGTCCACATCACACTATGACTACAACTATGCTCCATACAAGTCTGTTTGACTAGAAACAAAAGTTTGCGTTAGCAATGCCAAAATGTGCTAGCATTTCCACATTTCATTAAATTCTTTAAATAAAGGGTTAGTTACTTTTGATTTTGACTTTAAACATATGATGAACTATAGGCTATTCATTTTCAACAATGTGAAATTAATGTATTATGTGTCCATTAGTTTTTCAGTAAACACATTCAGAACCTTGCTGAATGCTGTGTTCAGCAAAACATAAATGCCACAGAATGAGCCAAGTGCAATATATTAACATTTCAAAATACTCTAATATCAATCTGATTGGTTTTTGTATGTAGTAGTTGTAGTTGTGTTATGTGATCTTAAAGCATAACTTCGGTATTTTTCAACTGGGACCTTTTTTTCCCCCATGTTTTTCCCATCCTGTTTTTTTGGAGCCAGAAGTGAGCATATTTGGACAAAAGGGCAGAGCTGGGGAGGATGACGCAGCTAACCCAGTGTTGTCTATGGTTTCAATGGGAAAACTTGCTGATTTTCAACTGGCTAGCGTTATCATCCCACAGAGTTTTTCCAATGGGTAAATGGACCTACTGGCACTGTCGCTGTTCATCTGCATGTACGGCAGAAAATCTGCTAGCTAGCTTTTGGTTAGCAAAGTGCTACTGAACACTGAACAAGACATTTTTAGGCGACCAAAATCTCCCAATTAACTTTGCTGAAGCGAAAACACAGTGAGAGGGTCAAAGTTTTGAGACGAAAACATGCACACCCAAAAACAGGTTTAGGTCTATTTTAATGCACACAGGGCCATGGTTAGCATTGCTAAGCCTCTGTCCTGGTTAACAGGTCGGCATGAAGCCACGCCCTAAAGCTTCCCCTGCTTTATCGTCTATTTTAAAATAAATGGGACCATAATTTACAAAATGATCATGCTGTATTGACAAAGACTTGAAACTAGCCCTTGAGACCATAAACTCATAAGGTAAATGTTTAGTGAGGGAATAAATCATGTGAGAAGTAGTATTATTTTCTGTATTATTATTATAATCAATATATTATTTTTATTCTATAGAAACCGGCTTCTTTTTGCAACCAATGGAGTCGCCCCCTGCAGGAAATTAGCAGGTTTAAGGCACTTCCTCATTGGCATCACTTTTCAGTCCCAGAGGTTGACCCACCCCCAACCCCAACCCTGACCCTCACATCCTCTTACATCCTCATTCTTCCCCTTGGTACTTATTGTATATTACACACCACTTATTGCACTGGCAATGGACATTGGCATTGGATGTAAGTCATGAGGTGTGAAGGACACCGGAGTGCCAGCCTCAATCTTCCATCTAAAAAAATCTGTGCCCGTAAGTGCAGAAAAATCATCAGACTACCCTTGAAGCTCAGTCATGTTGAATCTAGACCACAGTGTTTTGCTTAAATACTCTTGAGCAGAGCAGATGCTCTAATCACATAGTTAAGCAGTCACCTCTTTGTTTTACAGGCCATGAGGTCTTCATTTGTTAAAAGTGCTGTTCCATTATCTCTGCCCTCTTCAGGTGCATTTCCTTTCACTCTTGGTTCTTGGTGGTTTTTAGCGGCTGGCTGCAGATAATTATGAAGCTAATTTAATTGATCACTCACAGGAGGATTGGTGGTGGATGATAAGTTTCAAATGTTAATATCAAGGACATACAGAATGTTGTGTCATATCTGCTTCACCTGGCTTTCGGTTGCACAAAGGTGAGAGTGAAAGGATTAAAAATGACCCGCTACTGCAATTTTGCATTTGTAACCGGGCCAGAAGAGGCCTCTGCAAAATGTTATTACAGGTTAAATGTCGTCAATGCCACTTTGGGACTTTACCCAAAGAATACAACTATATATTTTAGTTCAATTTCAATTTCTAACTTGCACTTGCACGTGCAGGGATGTTAGACTGGAAAATGCATGCATGGAACAAAAGGCAGGATGCGGGAAGTCACAGGATGATTTATAACAAATAAAAATCCAGTCTTGTGCCGATGCTCTGACAAGCAAAAGCCCTGCTGTCTATGTCCTGATAACAGTGATAACAGTTTTGTATTTTAGGGAACTCACAAACAGCAAGAATGGCTCAATCCCAAAGTGAGTCCTGAGGACTAAGGACTAAAGACTCATACTTAATTGATCTCAGGTGCTAAGTGAGTGAGTGTGTGAGGCCACATGGGCTCAGAAAGGTATAAATGGGATTGGGACAGCATTTCACGAGATCACGTTACCTTGGTGACGTTTAATAACAAAGATATTGCTGACAGTTGCTGGTTTGGGAATTTTCATTTTAAGTTTGTTGCTTTCCACACGGCCAAGGCACAGGAGACGGCTGCCTGATTTCAAATTTTTTCAAACTCTTATTTTACAAGCTGGACAACTGGTTGGTCTGTGTTCTGTGGTCGTGTGTCGTGCTGTTGTTTACCTTTGTAATTTCCGGATTTCCCTATGGTCTCAGCGGTAAATGTCACAACGCTTTGAACTGTGGGTAATTTGGCGAAGTCTGCATCGATGCAGACTCATGGAAAGGGCTCGGTAAGTGTGTACTCAAACCCTCACGCCCTTTGAAATTCGACATTGGGACAACCCTAAGCCCTTACGAATTTCGCGAGAATGCGCACCAAAGTCCGTGAGTCCGGACTTTGGGATTGGCATCAGTCTCTTGTTCATTGATTTGCACTGCACGTTGATCGCGTAGAGAAAAGTTCAACACAATTCAACTCTTGCGTCCCCCCCCTACCTGCCCGCTCGCCTCTCATTGAAAATTAATTACGACGCCTTTAAGTCATTCAAAGTTATTCAATGAGATAGTTCAGCGTTTTGTCTCTGAACTAAAAAAAAATAATGCAGATTTATCCCATATGCTCCCTTTTCTCCCCTGTCCATTTTGTTCAATTCTTTTTTTTTTTTTTAAAGATGATTTCTTTGGGCATTTTTAGGCCTTTATTTTCACAGGACAGATGAAGACATGAAAGGGAAGAGAGAGGGGGAATGACATGCAGCAAAGGGCTGCAGGTCAGAGTTGAACCCGTGGCCTCTGCGTCGAGTAGCAAACCTCTCTATATGTGCGCCTGCTCTACCAAGTGAGCTAACCCGGCCACCATTTTGTTGAATTCTATGCTCTTGAAAAGAACACACTGCAAAGGAAAGCCTGAAGCCCTTCATTAAACAGAATGTAACGTAAGTAATCCTCAAAAACAAATAGAAACAATCACAACAATACAAAAAGACAAGAACACTTTTGCCTATAAAAGGAATGCACATTTATAATAAAAAAAAAAAAAGCCAATACTTTTATACAGTTTAATTAAACATGGGGTAGAAGATGAATCTGTTTGGAGGTCTGTGGGGTAAATAGACACTAGCATTACAGACATCACTGCTCTGAGCTGGTTTGTTTGCCACAAGATAAGTAGCATCTGTTCCACTGGGAGTCCTCGAGCTGTTTACCGGGGAACTCCACTCACACTCATTTAGCAGCTATAGCTGCGGGTAAAAGAGAAACAGGAAGTAGGGGTGCTGATTTTACATGCTGGTCTATTTTGTCCAGTCCCCAAAGGACAAGACAACAACCCCAAATGCTTTGTTCCAACAGTAAACTAACGAACCACAATTAAGCTTTTTGTACATGAGACAAAGAAGCTGGTGGAACAGCTGCTAGCTCAGATGTGATGCCAAGTCAAATCTGGGAGTGTACCACTAGCTCAGCTGTTCAATATCTTTACCACTAGCCTAGAGATGTTCTTAAATTACGGAAAGGAGGTCTAAGACATGTCTCAGGTCAGGCGAGACAAGTTGAAATCAAATAACAACTGTCGTCTACCACAGGTCTCTAAATGCTAACCATTGAAATGATATAGCATTTAATGACGCCTGCTTTGGATAGACCAGGCTAGCTAACTAACCATGTGTTTTTTACATACTGCAGCTGAGACGTTTCATTATGCAGACCTAATAACTAACTAGAAAAGTGCACTCAGTAGAGTGCAGATCGCCCCCAGGTGTGTCTTCCTCTCCCCTCCAACAAGGATGAGGTGAATCTCACTCACTTGTCCCTTGACAGTTTTCCTAATCCCACACCAGCAAACATTCTGACCGCATTCACGTCTGGCCCCGCACAACAGAGTTCATCAGTACTCAGTAGTCTTCTGTCCCCCATTGGTTTTAGTGATATTTGTGTTTTAGTCTGTAACAGTTCAGACAGAGAGTGTTGCTGCAGCACGGAGACGGCGAAACCAAAAACAAAATAATAAAACATTCAGATAAAGTGCTGTAAGAAGTTGATGAGGGGAAAACCTGCTAACATCAGGAAGACACCACAGTAACTGTAGAAAGCACTGTGTTGTGTTGAAGTGGTGTTTGTGAAGAGAATGTCACACTTGCCAGACTGCTTTTACTCTCTGTCCATTTCACGTTAATGAGAAACAAGGTACTGTGTGGTGAGGAGGGGTGAATACCTGGATAGAATCAAAATAATACTTTAACACATGCTCTTTAGTGGATTAGGTGTTTGCCGAATCACAGGAGATTCTTGGACGGATTCAGAAACGATGGGGAATCTATTTTATCAGTACATTTGGTCTGTAGTTAGAGCTGCGTTGTTATTTCTTTGTTTTTTGTTTTTTAAATTCTGCTGATGAAGACATCAGTTTAGAACAGGACTGAGCAGGCGTCGAAGCGGTTCCCGATCTGCTTTAATCTTGTTTTCAACTTCATTTATTGACTCCATCCTTCAGGTTAGCACTAGCTAATGTCCGGGACCCCCAGTGAGACCCCAATGCAGCGGTCTACCTCCCGGCTCCCTTACAAGATGGTGACGAAGATAATAAAAATGGGAATTTATTAATCTTGTATCATGCCTAACTTTAATGGATCATAACATTGAGTATGCAATTAATCTGCAGATGCTCCTCCTCTCCGCATATTGAAGTGTCCTTGAGCTAGACACTGAACCCCAAGTCATTGTCTTTTGTAACTTTTTATTGTTCTCCGAAGTCTTACTTCAACTTTAGTGTGTCAAGTCTGAAGTGAATCAACCTTCCCAACAGTAAAGTCCAAGTTGTAAATCCTCATAGACTCACCCTAACCAGCTGTCTTGAAACCACAAACATCAAATTAGCTTCACGCTCGTGTGCCAACAGTGTTCATCATGCAACACTAGTCTTGCATTACCAGACCTATTTGTGGTCTGGCTACACCACAGACACATTCTGGGATAGCAGAAAAAAAATGGTCTTGTAGTTTGCATTTCTGTTGACCAATCACAATCGCCTTGAGCTCCGGATGCAGCGACGGGGGCTCTACAAAATAGTCTCGGGAAGGAACTTGTTTTGCTGGAACATTTGCACAACGCAAAAGAAAACACCACATACAATATAATATAAATGAAGTTAACTGTTTACACAATACAGTAACCTGGGCTATTTAAATTAGTTGGATACATGGTTAAACATAATTTGCTCTTACCAGTGTATCAACATTTGTACTTTGTCGACAGCAATTTGCCAATCGGTCCCGAAATGTCCCAGTTAGATAGTAAATGCCATAAACATATTCTTTCTAAATCTTTACAATCATTCACTAAAAGAACCAAGCAGGCCTGCCTTATTGAACGATTTCTTCAAAACATGCCATTTTCAGCTTGTAGCTCGCTAGCTCAAAGGTTGTTGTTTCCCATAATGAAGGGATTTAGAAAACGACAAATGTCTATAATAGTCCGTGAATTTTATAGCCTTGTGCAGCAGGGCAGGGAGGTGTTTGCAGAGATAGTCTAGTGGCAGTACATGTACAGTGTAGGTTACAGTTTGTCCATGAATAAACACTGCAGCTCCTCAATGCCCAAGAAGTTCCTGTGGCATCAACTTAGGCATGCATTATTGGAAAAATAGATGCCTATGAGACAGGGTTGACAGTTTCCCAGCTATTGTTGCCAGCAGGAAGAACACATCCTAACATTGGCTGTAAGCTGTAGCCACCATCACAGGGTTTCCAGTTCAACCACTAACACAAAGCTGTTTGATGAATGTAGCCTGGAGAAAACACTCTCTCCCCACCTTATTTATTACATACCATATAGTTTCTCAGTGCTATGTGTATTTACTTTGTTGCCTCTGAAGAGGAATCAAATGTGCGAGTGACATCCTGTGTGTGAAAGATAGAGTCAAACGTTTCCTTCCTCTCTACTAATGGTATTAGCAGACCTGTCTGGGGAGCGTGACACACTTCTCACAACACAGGTCCCGTTTTATCAATCAGGGCTTAGCTGGATTCCCAAATGGCAGAAACTCTGCCTAAAGTTTACCCCTCCTCTGCTAAAACAAAAGAACAAAGCTCTCCTTCTTACTCTTACCTCAGTGCAGAGCACAAAAACACAGAGTTATTCTGAGGTACCCTGGTGAGAGAGATGTTTATTTGGATTATCACATCTCAAGAGGAAGCATGCCTCCCTTAGCCAATTTAGAGTATGCCCTATAGGCCAGAAATCTTTTGCTGAGTGGATAAGTTAATTAAGAACAGTGAAGGGATGATAAAGGCCTTGTATTCTGCTCCTGCTGTACAATAATTGCATTTCATACTCAGTATTTGTGGCAGGGGGTCATTGTGTATCGGAGGACCGCACTCTAAGAAGATAAAAACACCTCATTATAGTACAAGGCCAGAGTGGAACCGAGCCAATTGATTGACACATCTCTGAAATGTCTCTGTCTCTGAAGCAGCAGCAACATATTTATTAACTGTGACTATAATTTAGTCTGAAGGAAATGGCATAAGAAATCTAATAGACTATCAAGACTGTAATCTCATATCATAGCAGAATGAGGCTTATATTAGCTTACAAATAGTTGGCCTTGATTTTGGATTTTGGAAATTTCATAATTTATGTAAAGTATGAAACGTCTAGAGTGCATGCAATTTTAAAATAATTTTTGACTATAATTTAGATTATATTTAATTCCTAGAATAATTAATTTGACTATTTTATATGCAACAAATGTTTCAATTGTCCGGGTTAATGCTAAATTTTAAAAAGACTAATGTAATTCCATATCCCAGAGTCTCCCTTAATACCTTAAAATGTTATGCTGAATTCGCTCACTAGGTCCTCTGTGTTAAATGAATACTGTTTATCTGTAAAATGAAAAAGTTTGTGACCAAGTTGAGCCAAAACCAAGCACCACTGAACGGCCGAAGCAAACTTTCTTATTTCACAGCTAAACAGTACACTAAAATATGTTTCTGAAGACACTGAACCCTGTATCTATGTGTGTGTGTGTGTGTGTGTGTGTGTGTGTGAGTGAATGTCTGAACGAGAGGCCAATAGTAAGGTGCTTTGTTCAGTAAGGTAGAAAGACCCTATATAAATTCAGTCCATTTACCCAACCCAGTCTCACGCCAGTTCGTGAAATGGTTACGTTATTTTGATTTATTGATTCTTGTACAGGTCACGATTTTCTCGTTTATTTCGTGTACAGGTCACGATTTTCGAACGTGACCATTTCACAAACTGCCATGAGATTGGGCTGATTTACCACCGACACCACCATAATTTCCACCATCGGGAAAAGGGGGGTTTGTTAGATAATCAGGCCTTTTTTTGTATTTTGTTCAAAATAAAGAAATCATTCATTCATTCATTCATCTGACAATTACTTTGTTTGAAGTATACTAAAGCCTTTTACTGTAGTTGGGAGGCATATTTACATGTGTAAATAATGTGCTCCAAAGTTTACACGATTTCCATATTGTAAAGACATGCTAGTACAATACAAACATATTTACATTGTGTGTGTGTGTGTGTGTGTGTGTGTTTGTGTGTGTGTCTGTATGTGCGTGCATTTATGCATGTTTGTGTGTGTGTAGAGGACAGATCTTATTATGGAAATCAACATGTAGTAAGCCCTGAGCTTCCATTGCTATTGGCAGTACAAACACATTAGTATGGAGAGGATGGAGGACCAAAGTTATTCTGTCTCACTATCTGCTTCAGGAAAAAAAAAAACATTGGCTTTCTCTTCAATTACCTCTTCCAGTGAATTCAAACGGACTGAAATTGACATAGAGCTGGCTCCATATCTTCTTTCATGCAAATGTTCATATTGAGGTGTAAGCGAGGCACTCAGGCTTGCTAAGCTTGAATTGCTCTGACCAAACCAATCGATCTCAACTGAGGGAGGTAGCAGCAGTGACTGACTCTGCTTTTCTGTGTTGCAAGAGTCACAGTAATTGAGACTGTGGCCGCAACATCAGAATAGATTACTCAAACACTTCATACATACTGCATACTTATAGCTCAGTATTGTTTACCAAAAGTAGAATGATGGTAAGGAGCTTTTCACTTTAAAACATTGATGGTTAAACATAATGTAAAACATATTACAAATGAATTAATTATTTTATTTATTACATTTTATATTATATATATATATAATGTATATTCTATATTTTATACATTCATTATATTTTTATTTTTTTATCTGCAAAACAACATCTAAACGAAAACACACAGCAGTGTTTAAATTCTGCAATGTATGCTAAACGACACAGCTGGGACCACCTAACATCTTTATCTGCACTAAGTAAGGAAGCATAAAGAAAGGTAAGCTATGTGTAAGTGATGCTAGCGAAGCTAGCTAGCTAAAGCTATCAATCTGCCTCTGTACCAAAACCCTCCAGAAATCTATTCACCCCACCCAAAGGGATTTAGCGAATATTAGCCACACATATTAACTAGTTGTGTATATGGGCTATAGCTATATATATAACTATAGCTAGTTAGTAGTTGTGTGCTGCTGGTTGTCAAGCCGTGGGATTAACTGTACTAATAAAACCGTAGAAACACCTCCAATCCGCTCCATATCTTTATTACGGGGGGCTGACTGGAGCTAATCACTGTTAGCTAATCGTTGCTAACCGAGCCTTCAGTTCTTCGTGCCTGTAGGTTATCCATTAACTGTATTTATATACTCAAGTCGAATAAAACCCCTAATTTTTTATTAAATTGGCTGTAAAAGTTTTAAACTACAACTCAGAGTTGTTTGAATGACAGAAATCTGCTCAGTTGACATCATAATGAGTGCAACAGGACACGTAACATTATAGTACAAAACAGCATGTTTAGGATCCCCAAAACACGGATTAAAACACATAAAAAAATGAGCAATGATCTAACAAACTAAATGAAAAGGAATTAACTTTAGATATCCCTAGTCTTATATGATTTAACAGGAGTTAGGAGGGAACAGTGTTGAGATCAGTGCTTGAAGTGGAAAAAAAAAACAGTTTATTGTTATTTATTAACAACATAAATGTATGTATTTATTTAAAGAAGTCGTGTGTGTGTGTGTGTGTGTGTATGTGTGTGTGTGTGTGTGTGTGTGTGTGTGTGTGATTCTCTTGACAGCTTTAGTCCCCTCTCTGGCCAGCAAGTGACAGGATGCTTCTACAAGTTTTGCAGCCCAGTTTGTTATCTTTAAAAACGAGCCAGTGGTTCATGGAGCAAAAATACATAATTTAGTCCCTTAACCAACAGTCAGACCATCCATGTGTTTTGTTAGTCATGTTATTATTGACATCAGTGTCATTGACTAAGGTAACGTTAAGGTTGGTAGCTGCAGACTCCTCATTAACGCTAGCTGTTCCGCTCACATCAATGTTAATGTTAGTTTGAAGCTCATGAATCGTACCTGATGTTTCTGGTTGGACTTGGACCTCTGTTGATGCTTCTGGCTCTGGCACACGCGTTCTTTTAGTACCTTTCTGAACCAGGCTAACATAATGACTTACAAACTTGACACACTTCTTTTTAGTTTCTAGGTTTTCAGCAGTGAAAAATCTGTTACGGTCAGGCTGCAGGCATCAGACAGCTGTTCCGAACTGAGGTAAGTCACGTAGTGCCCTCTGGGTAGTGTAGTTTATGTAACGTTAGGGTAGTGTAGTTTATGTAACGTTAGGATCAATCTATCTGACACTGACGCTTTCTCTGTCAGTGGTAGACACTGCATGAAAAGTGGGATTTTCGTCAGTAAGCGGCACTGTAGATTGTCGTGGAACTTCAGGTTTATGATTGTACGCGGCAATTTACAGGCAACACAGAAAACTGCCGTGAATTGTTGGAAATTGACGTGGGCCTTGCTTGGCAGTTGTCCCCCCATGACATTCTAATTCTTAATTCTAGGGGAGGCTTTAACATGTAAATGAAAATGCTGTGAGCTATACAAATGCAAATCATGGTAGCAGCCAGTGTTAGGCAAGTTACTTTTAAAAAGTAATTAGTTACAGTTACTAGTTACTTCTTCCAAAAAGTAACTAAATTAGTTACTCAGTTACAAATTATGAAAGTAACTAGTTACTTCAGAAGTAAATTTTTCAATGCTCAAATATAGACCCCACCTCCACCCCTCTTTAATGGAACTTAAAATACATGTGCATGTTCAATTATTTATAATAAATCTGAATATTATAATGAAATGGACACTTAATACAATACATTATTAACAGAAACAATGTACACAAATCTAAACTATTTTAATGTTGCTGTGTGACAAAGTGAGACTAGCCTCCAATCAAAAAAAGCCATGTATGTAGATATTATGTTTATATAGTGGATCGATACAAATAACACAACACCTCAACAGGCCACAACTGGGCACAATTAAATTATGCTTGTTAAGCACTATACCAAAAATAAATAGCAAATAACGTAAGTGGCCTGATGTTTATACTTGTGCGCTGGTGTGTGCGTCGAGCCGGCATGCGTGTGTGTGTGTGTGTGTGTGTGTGTGTGCGTGCGTGTGTGTGTGGGGAGTAGGTGATAGAGCGAGGGAGAAGTGAGAGAGTGACGGCGATTAGCCTTGGAGCGAGTACTGACTCTAGAGTCATATAGTGAGAGAAACAAAGTGTCTCCCCTGTTCTTTCTGACCACGGTGAAAAAATCTGTAGCAGGAAAAGTTAACCCTCTCCTTGATTTCATAACACCATACCTGTCTCTCTCTTGTTGACTGACTCGCTTGTGTTGATCGTTGTGTGTCTGACTATGCGTGCTTTCCAACACCCGCCCAACTCTACCTCTGATTGGCTTACCATGACATTTTACTCAACCTCAGCCAATCGTCAGCATTTATGCGCTTGTGTCGTGCACTGCCCACTAACCAAGGAACAACAGTAAAAAAGTCTTTGCCTCTTGGCTAAGACTCAGAGATCTAGTTGGTCTGATGAAAAAAACTGCTTCAAATATAGTAACGTGCCGCATTTTTTGGCAGTAACGGTAACGGCGTTATTAAGATGGGAAGAGTAATCAATTGGATTACTCATTACTGAAAAAAAGTTATTTATAACGCCATTATTCCCATCACTGGTAGCAGCAGGGGGAGTTTTACCCCAGGTGATATTTTTCTAAAAGGTATTAACTTCAAAGAAAATCTCTTAAAATAGATCAGGCTCTTTTGTTGGCAATTGTAGACTCTTAAAGGTCCAATATGTAATACTGCAGTACAAATTCAAAACACTGGAGAGAGTCGTCTCCCCCGCCCCCTCCTCCCCAGACTCGAAGTTTACATTGGTTGCCTGGCTGAGACCGCAGCATTCACCAATGTTAGACAGCGGAGTAGCTAACGTTAGATGCTGGCTATATTGACAGTCATAAAAGCCTGTGCTCACGCGGAGCAACTGTTAGAAACAACTGTAGAAACATGTCGTTTTTTTAATGTCATGTAGAATCTATCTCTGTTGATCCCGTTTGTTTGTGTGCTGCTTTCATGGCTGTATTAACGTTACAGCTGTAGCGCGCTGGGTTTACGTTTTTACAGATATATCTGGCAACCCTGCCTGGCTGTCAAACTGGGCAGTTGATAACAACACACAGGCCAAAACACAAACAGAAATTCCGTCACAGAACGGAAATTTCAAAAGGAGAAAATACTGGCATTAGCAATGATGTCAGAAAAGATAGTATTTCAACTTAGCATGTTTCCTTAATATCTGTTGACATATTGGGGTCATTTTTGGATTTATTACAGTAAATATATTACATATTGGACCTTTAAATTTTAGCTTGAATTGATTTATTTAATGAAAATATGCTAGATTAATTACTGTGTATGTCATTAGCAATGACCAATGTTATGTAAAAAATATACACAAAACAATTTATTTCAACAATTAGTTTTAATCAGGCTTTGCCACAAAGGTAAAATGTGCATTCCATGCAAACAACATCACAGTCTCCTAGAGCTCATCCACTGTGCATAGTGGCATGACTACAGTGACCTTTCTTTGGTCTTGCTCATCCAAGATTGTCTGGTGGAATGGAGACAGAGGCACCACTGTACAGTTTTTTTAAGAGAAGTTTTTCTGCTGACACCAAAACACTGTGCTTCACATAAAGCATATCAGCTTTGTCATTGCATGACAAAGTCCCAACCATTTGTCTTCTTAAAATACTGGCAAATTCAGCACCATATTCACATGTCCATGGCATATGAAGCTGTTGTCTCTGCTGAAATGGCCTCATAATCTAGACTTCAATTGTCCTATTGTTATTAAACTTTCCCAGTATTCCATTAAAACTCACTGTAATTCACCTCAACACCAGTCTGTGTGCTGTTCGCGCCCTGCTGGTTAATCTGCTTCCTCTTTGTCTTTCTCTATCACTCTGCCCCTACCCCCGCCTTCACTGCTTTGATTTGAAAAATAGCGGAGGGAGATGACTCCGAGAGTTAGAGCAAAAGCTTCCAAAGTATGGAAGTATTTCAGGCCACCTGGTAAAAGAGTTGTCTGTACACTTTGTCAAACTTCACTTGCTTATCACGGGAGTACAACCACGCATTTAAAATAGGGTGACCAGACGTCCCCGGTTTCCGGGGACAGTCCCTGGTTTCGGTAACCTGTCCCCGGAAATGTCCCCGGTTTTCACTGTGACTGACAGACCAGGGAGTTTTTCCTCGCCACTGTCGCACTGAATGCTTGCTCTTGGGGGAACTACTTGAATTGTTGGGGCTTCATAAATTATAGTGTGGTCTAGACCTACTCTATCTGTAAAGTGTCTCGAGATAACTCTTGTTATGATTTGATACTATAAATAAAATTTTATTGAATTGAATAGACCCGAAATTGGAATGAAAGAAAGAAAACATTGACCAAACGTATAGTCGCACACCCTACACGCGCAGGCTCAAGAAAGCCAGAGCAAGCGCTGCTCAGAGCTCAACTTCGGTAAAGTTAGAAAGATATTCACAGATTCGAACTTCCGGGATCAATTACTCTACAGCGAAATGTTATTAAATCACAAACGACGCATCTTTCCTACCGTGGTAAGGTAAACAATGAGCTACAAACTCATTTTCATCAAAACGAGCCGTCCTCCAACCTGGAGAAACAACATTGGTCTCTACGAGCAGCCGGTGGTGAGACTACAGTAAGACGAGTGCTTAGGGACCATCTACAAATTACAACACCGAAAAGAGATACAACAACATTTATTAATTTAATGATTAAATGAGGTAGTGTCTCCAAACTTACCTCAATCATAACTTTTCTCCTGCTAGTTGTACTACAGCACTTACTTTAAAAAATAAGCATATTCATAATTTTGGGGAATATTTTTTGCCATACATTTTTTTTTTTAAATATATGTCATAATTACAAAGAGCCCCCCCCCCCCCCCAACTCCCCCTGCTGGTTGTCTGAATTTCTTTTCAAAGTGCACCAGATTGATGCATTTAAACCTTAAAATAGACAACATTTTCTTACAGGGGAGCATGCCCATGGACCTCCCTAGTGGGGCTTGTGCCCCAGTGCAGCTCTAGATCTAGTACGGCCCCTGGGGCAGTGTCCCCGTTTTAAGTTTACAAAGATAAAAACATTACCTGTTTTGGAGGTATTTACGCTTCTGAGCTGAAAATGTCCCCGGATTTTGTCTCAGAAATCTGGTCACCTTAATTTAAAAGGTAACACACAGGAGTTGTTCGAGCGTTTTTTTTTTCTCCTCCTTGTCACCTCTGGGGCTCCATAAAGATGCGCCCACAGAAAAGGAAAAGACAACGTATATGATTATTAATAAAACGGCGAGCTAGTCTGTACTGTTTATTAACTTTGGATGTTAAACAGGCTACTTAGACTTTGGCAGTAATGTTTTGAACCCTTGTTGAATATGGCTCTATTTGGAACAAGAGCTTTTCTTCCAAATATGGTATGCTCATGAATATTTAGATGAGCTGCGCGCTGATTGGTTTGAGCGAACCACATAGAAACACATTGGAGACGAGACAGCAGGTCTCATATTTCAGACACTGCAAAGTTATACATTGTTTGTCGGGCTATTTCGTTATTAAATTCACTTCTGAAACTTTTTTAAGCGAGAAATCAACTATAAAGCTCAAATATGGGCTGTTTTACGAAAATTGATGGCTAATTGCAAATTTGATAAGACTTGTCGGACTTTAGCTAGGAGCTCCACACAGTCTGACGATAAAGCGGCAACCTCCATACCTATAGTGAAAGTCACCGTTTCCCTGGGTACTGGACTACTATACACGGGGCTCCGTGGGGCTCCGTGGGGCTCCGTGGAGCGTGAAGCTGGCTGGCTGCCAGCTGCCGGCATAACTAGAGTAGCTATATTTACAGTTTGAATTTCGTCACGCCACTTATATAACATCTACCTGAAGGTCTTATAAAGCTAACAATGGTGTCCGATTTCAATTTAATGAATTTTTGTGAACATTAGGGGTTTCGTTAGCTGCGACTGTCCCTTCAATCCTATGCGTACAGATCGCGGCTAGTTAGCTTCATTTTCGGCATAATTAGAGTATATTTACAGTTTGAATTTCGTCACGCCACTTATATAACATCTACCCACTTATATAACATCTACCTCAAGGTCTTATAAAGCTAACAATGGTGTCCGATTTCAATTTAATGCATTATAGTGAATTTCAGAGGAATTCTAAGAGGAGGCTAGCTAGCTCTCATTGATAGCGCTCCATCCAGCCGCAGGCTCTATCAATGAGACTCGCGGACAAGAGGCGTTTATTTCCCCGATCGTTTGTTTAAATAACACATTATAATTACACACATTATAAGATTAACTGGAACCTGTGGTAAGAGATTGCTGGCGTAACAAGCTCGCTGACCGCATTGTCACTCACACACACCGGCCATTTAGCAGGAAGAGGGGAGATGCAGGCTCTGGAGCTCTGTCAGGGCAGCGGCGTTTGGTAGTCCATTAACCCAAAAAACGGTGACTTTGCGCGGGTATGGAGTGCTGTAGGCTGCCAGCCGTGACGGAGCTCCATCTACCTCACAGCAGGCCGGGGTCTGTGAAGGAAGGCAGGCCGGGCGGCGAGGCAGCAACACAGGCAGCACTGGCAGCTGAACTCCGACACACAGTCGGACAAAATTTGCAATTAGCCATCAATTTTCGTAAAACGGCCCATATTTGACCTCTACCGACCTTGATTTCTCGCATAAAAAAGTATCAGTAGTGAATTTAGTGGTAAAATAGCAGATGAACAATGTATAAAATTTCTGAGATCTGCGCGACCTATTCAGAAGACTAAGCTGACCTCAGATCAGCATGCCTGGATTATCCATAAGGGCACTTGGGCCAGTGCCCAGGGGCACCAACCATTCACAACCAGTGGGGCACCACATGACACAAGCTTTAACAATATTTTCCGTAAATTGTTATATTATTCACTTGAAATTGTTGAAAGACCATACATTACTTGTTTATGAACACTAATTTCACAATAATAATAATAATAATAATAATAATAATAATAATAATAATACATTATAAATAAATCAATATTACATGACCACTATCACTCCCCTCCCCAATCTGTCAGAGTTGAATTGGTCCACAAGTTAGAGCAAATGTATCATTTGGGGGATGGGGGGGGGTTTAACAATTATCAAAAGTGGCCAGTTTAACCCCCCGAAAAATGTTATCATAATGATGAATGTAAAATATTAACTGATATAAAAATGATAAGTGGTTGGCTTTCTTGATTTATTGTAATTGGCAAGCAAAGAAAAACATTTTTCACACAAACCCCCCACCTCTGGGTGAGACTTGGTTGCACCCAACCCTTCTCCGTGTTTTCCAAGCACACAGCACAGCGGTGCGCTTTGTGAGTTGCAGTATGCAGAGAAGTGTGAAAGACCGGTCTGCAGTCTGCGCTTCTTTTCCTTTCCTTCTTTCAGAGGACTTTGTGCAATAAATCCATATTCTTAGATCTAATATTGATAGTCTTTTGTCCATATCTTATTCATTTTCGGTCCTTTTATTGTCATTAGCTGTGATGCTAAAGTAGTTTAGCTTTCCCATGATGCTTTTGACCAATCAGAGGAGTTTCTTTCAGGGCCCATGAAATAAAGTCGGAAAAATACATATTTGACCGACCCACAATGCTGCAATATATAGTATTGATTTTGGCTTTTTGAATTGATAGACATTTTGAATTGAGACATTTGAATAAAGTGCTCACTGCTCATATGCCTACATGTATGTAGTTGTACAAGTTAGTAAATTACATTTGAGAAATCCCCTTGATTATGTCTGATATTTTTGCCAGGAGGACAGCACGGGTAATGTGTGTGTGTGTGTGTGTGTGTGTGTGTGTGTGTGTGTGTGGGGGGGGGGGGGGGGGCTTAGAGGTATAATGCCCAGGGGCACCGCATTGTCTTAATACGGGCCTGCAGATCAGTGGTGTAGCCTATGTGAATGTTTGGGCGTGACAAAGATAGAGACTAGAGCCAAATAAGGAGGAGCCGCCGAGTTGACGCCAACTAGGCGGCTCGATTTTCAGAGACAGTTTCAAATTGTGAGATTTGCAGAGGAAAGAGGTGTCAATGGGATTTTGAGGTTCTACGTATGTCCTAGTTACCCACTAAACTGTCATTATTCAACTATGACAAGGTAAAATCGGTTTTGCATTCTATCACCCCTTTAAAGAATATGCTTTCATTGAATGAATTTCATTCATTCTGCTGTATAAGGACATAGATACGTTAATAGATACCGATCTTAACTGTACATTTTTTTACAGACTAACCTCGCCTCATAACGAGGCCTATTTGCTAGGGGCTATGTCTGCAAGTCCAGATTTACATGATGCTGATAATGACGCCATTGTGTGTAAGTAACTGTTACTGTTTTATCCTTCCTTGTTTAATTTTACTGTGACTTATGTTTTTTTTTTATTCATACCACTCTCATTTAATTGTTTTCCAGCTGCCTGTAAGACATATTATGAGACAGCACGCAGGAGCTTCAGGTAGAAACAACCAGATCTGGCATCGCGGGCAGAAGCTGTGAAGAGTTCAGCTCGGAGTCAGTCAAGAAGAAAAGAGGGTAAGATTAGATCAGTCAGGTCAATGTGAATATTTTTCAGGTGCATTCATAGATGTGTTGTGTCCATAAGCAGTGAATCGTGCAGTACTGATTGTCTTTATTGATTGATTTTACAGCTGCTGGAAACAAGACAGAGTGTGCTGGCTACGGGTGAGGTGGACATTTGGAAGTGTGCCACCATAGACCTGATGATCCGAATGAATGGCAACGCACCACAGACATCTGCAAAATGGACCAAATTCAGACAGAATGTCGGCAGTTACCTACAACTCCGAGGTGGCCGCGGCAGGCAGACAGTTGACGGTGCTGTAGGATTTGGCTTCTCGTGCGTGTGGGATATTTGTTGTGTGTGCTGTATGTCTCCTATGCTTTGTACATAGTTTTTTTCTGATTGCGTTTGTGTTTTGTGTTAATAAAGCTCTATCTTTGAATAAACAGCACGTTCCTGGCAAATCATTTTCCTTAGGATAACAATGACATGTTTATATATATATATATATATATATATATATATATATATATATATATTAGGGCTGTCAAAATAACGCGTTCATTTCGATTAATTAATCTGAGAAAAAATAACGCCACACCGACCAAGGCAAGTGAGTCTGTGTTTGCCACTCAAGTTAACCACTGCTCTGTTTCCTGCACCCAGAAAGCCCGTAAACTGAAGCCAAGGAAGACTGGAACCGAACGACCCATCAAACTTCACTGGAAGTCAAAGTCTCCTGTCGCCTCCTTGCACAACTTCACCGGTGAGCCCCTCTACTGCACATCGCCTACCCAGCTGAATTCCCCAAGACCTAACCCAACCCTGCACACCAGCCACGCCACGAGGGAGCTACACCGCTGCACTGCTTACTTTGCTGAACAAAGAAAAATAAAGCACCCACCTTAGTATGTTTTCACTGCATTTTGATTCTGGTCCATTCTTGTCCCGCCACACTGGTGGAGAATGCGGGCATGAGAAGGATGGATCCAACTGTTTCACAACCCCAACAGACAGCCTCCCGTCCTACTGCCACAGCTGTGGGGGACCCCATGCAGGTTATCCTGCAGACGCTCGTCCAGGGCCAGCAGGAATCACAGCAAATCACAACAGCCCTCGGTGCCCTGACTCAGCAACTCCTGCAGATGCAAGACCCCGGTGGACCTCTAGGCCCCCAAACCGCTCATAATGTCGCACGCTCCCACCTCACAAAGCTCACTGCAGATGATGACGTGGAGGCATATCTCTACACCTTTGAACAGACTGCTACCAGGGAACGGTGGCCTTGTGCTAATTGGGCCGATATTCTTGCCCCATACCTTATGGGTGAAGTGCAACGAGCCTACCAGACTTTGCCTTGGCCAAAGTGAACTTGGCCAAAGTGAACTATGACACCCTGAAACAGGAAATTTTGCTTCGACTCGGTCTCTCTCCAGTAGCAGCAGCCCAGCAGTATCAGTCCTGGTCCTACTCGCCTGACATACCTGTTCGAGTACAAATGACTAACCTCAACCATCATACATAATGATGGCTCCAACCAGATCAACTGAATACCCAGCAGATCACAGAATGAGTAGCGATGGAAGTCAGAGCGCCGTATTGTGAGCCTGGCTGCTGCTGAAAACCCTGCTCAGATGGCTGATGCCACAGAATGAGCAATTGCTACCAATGCCCTTATGTGTGATGGTCCCAGTGAACGAGGTGCCACGACAATGAGGCCCCAGAGACGTGACACAGGGATTTCCCCTCCTTGTCCTTCCCCCTCAATCCACCAACTTACACCACGTGGCCCGCCACACCCAAGAAATGAGCCCATGCCTACAGACCCTGGCATTCGTTCCCCCGCCAGGACATGGCTTGCTGGCTGTGCTATCCATACATCCCAACCAACACAGGTTCCCACCCGCCTGGTGCACGTTCAGGGTCGACCTGTCCAAGCGCTACTCGACTCCGGAAGCACTGTCTCCCTGATTCACCCGGACGTCTTGGAGGGAGCCCCCCCTACCCATCTCCTGTGTTCATGGGGATGTCCGGGAAGTAACAGCCACCCGGGTTGTTGTTCAAGATGCCTCCGGTTCCTGGCCTTTATTGGTAGGGGTGCTGCCTGAGCTTCCCATGCCAGCCCTCCTTGGCCGTGACTGGCCTGGTTTCCCTATGCCTGGGGTGGGAGTGGAAAGAACGGAGAGGCCAAGCCCAGTGTCACCTTCACCGTCCCCTGCCCCAGCCAGACGAACGACCTGTCCTCCTGGCCCAAGATGGTTCTTCCGATGCGGATGAAGAAGGCGAGCGGGGACAGGGGGGTCCTAATCCATTTTCTGAACTGTTTCAACAAATCACTGAAGGGGGGCGATTCGCTCGAGAACAGAAGGAGGATGACCGACTAAAACATGCCTGGCGACAGGTCCTGCAAGTCGAAGGGGAGCAGCGACTTAGGGCCCTCCCAGCTCAGTATTTCAAGGTGCACAATGGGCTCCTCTACTACAGTGCAATTCACCAAGGTGAACGTCGGGACCTGCTGGTTGTTCCCTGCACGCAGATTGATGCTGTAATGACCCTGGCCCATACCCATCCAATGGCTGGCCATCTGGGAGCCCAGAATACAGAAGCCCGAATTAAGGATCGGTTCCACTGGCCTGGGATGACAGCTGAGGTGAGGAATTTCTGCCAACGTTGCCCCACTTGTCAGCACACGTCCCCTCTCATGCCTCCTCCAAGTCCGCTCATTCCCCTTCCCATCATTGATGTACCTTTTGAGCGTATTGGCATGGACCTAGTGGGCCCTCTCCCAAGATCTGGTCGTGGACATCCTGGTCATCATGGACTATGCAACTCGGTATCCTGAGGCTGTGCCCCTGCGTAAAGCCACATCCAAGAAAATTGCTCGGGAGCTCTTTATGCTCTTTAGCTGCGTCGGAATCCAAAAGGACATCCTCACTGACCAAGGTACCCCATTCACGTCTCGTTTGACAGAAGCCCTGTGTGCTCTGCTGAAGGTCCATCACCTCCACACCTCTGTCTACCACCCCCAGACAGATGGGCTTGTAGAGCGCTTCAACCAAACATTGAAAAGAATGCTCCGACGAGTGGTGGATGAGTATGGACGCAACTGGGACCTTCTCCTCCCTTATGTTCTCTTTGCCATCCGTGAGGTTCCACAGGCGTTAACTGGCTTTAGCCCTTTCGAGTTGCTGTATGGCCAGCAGCCTAGGGGCCTTCTGGATGTGGCCCGGGAGGCCTGGGAACAGCAGCCGTCCACCGTTGAGCATGTTAAGGAGATGCAAGACCGGATTGAGAGGGCAATGCCGCTTGTACCACATGGAGGAGGCCCAGCGGGTCCAACAGCAGACTTTCAATCGTCCAGCACAACCCCGGGAGTTCCAGGTGGGCGATCATGTATTGGTCCTCATCCCCTCCACATCTTGTAAGTTCCTTGCTACTTGGCAGGGTCCCTACACCGTGGTGGAACATCTAGGGCCTCTCAACTACCGAGTCCAGCAACCAGGCCGTCGACATCCGGTCCAGACATACCACATCAACTTACTCAAACGATGGATTGAGCCTGTTCCTCTGCTGACGGCCTGCGCCCATGCTGACCAACCCCCAGTCCACTGTGGTGAGGGGCTTAGTCCTGCCCAACTGCAGGAGCTCTGGGAGCTGATCGACCACTGATGTTTTTTCCTCCAACCCAGGCAGGACTAAAGTTGTGCAGCATGAGATTTGCGCTCCCCCTGGGACCCTTGTTTGGTAACGGCCCTACCGAATCCCTGAAGCCAGACGACAAGCGGTGGATGAGGAAGTCCAGAAAATGCTCCAGCTTGGGGTGACTCAGTCATCTCACAGCCCCTGGTCCAATCCCATAGTGCTGGTTCCGAAGCCAGATGGCTCCTGGAGATTCTGCAGTGACTTCCGCCGCCTGAACAAAGTTTCTAGCTTTGACAGCTACCACCTTCCCCGGGTCGACGGGCTGGTGGAACGGCTAGGCCGGGCAAGGTTCATATCTACTCTGGATTTGACCAAGGGTTATTGGCAAGTACCCTTGAGCCCAGAGGCCAAACAGAAGACTGCTTTTTAGCACCCCTAGTGTCAGTACAGAGTACTCCCATTTGGTGTTCATGGGGCTCCGGCCACCTTCCAGCATTTTTGGGGTTGGCCGGGTATTATCGGCGCTTTATCCCTTCCTTCTCATCTACAGCTGCCGTCCTCTCAGATCTGACCAAGAAGGGACGGCCGGAAAAGATCTGCTGAGAAAGCTGCATTTGTCCGACTTAAGGAAGCCCTGACACGTGAGCCTGTCCTCTGGGCCCCAGACTTCTCTAAGCCTTTCCGGCTCTGCACAGATGCATCTGACGTCAGCCTGGGGGCAGTGCTGTCACAGGAGCATGAGGGGAAGAACACCCAGTCCTTTACCTGTCTCGCAAGCTGAACACAGTCGAGAAGAAATATGCAGCTGTGAAAAGAGATGCCCTTGCTGTAAAGTGGGCAATCTTGGAACTATTATCTTTTGGGCCGGAAGATCACCTTGGTGACGGATCATGCTCCCCTCAAATGGATGGCCCATGCAAAGTACACCAACGCTCGTGTCACCCGATGGTTCCTGGCTCTCCAGGACTTTCATTTCATGGTCAAGCATCGTCCGGGCATGGCCAATGGCAACACTGATGGCAACTACTAATCACCGCCTCCAGCTGCCTCTCGTTTGCCCTCATCAGGCCAGGACAAAAGGAGCCCTGGTGTTTGCCACTCAAGCTAACCACTGCTCCGTTTCCTGCACCCCGAAAGCCCGTAAACTGAAGCCAAGGAAGACTGGAACCGAACGACCCATCAAACTTCACTGGAACTCAAAGTCTCCTGTCCCCTCCTTGCACAGTTAATATGTCAGGGCTGTGGGGGAACCTATTTTATATTATTGACCTGCTGGTATATTACAGACATGCCTTAATAGTTGTGTTAATCATAATACCGTTGTGTTGTTTGAATTACAATAACATATCTGCTTGTGTGACTAACGTCATCCTTCACAAGCAATGTAACGTTAGCCCAGCATGGATACAGTCTTTGCATCCAACATGTCATCTGAACACACCTAAAATGTCACAATACAGCCACATGAAAGAAGTGTGTAATACTGGTTACATAGTTATTGTGTTTTATTAACCTTAATTCTGTTGCAGGCCTGTAACGTACGGTGGTCATGGTCCAGTGCACACAGCCGCATGCTACAATACAGTGCAGATTTCTGCCTGGAAACATTTAGCTGTACCTGTTATCAACATGTGCTGAAGTTAGCATGACAAGCTGATTAGCAGTGATTAAGCTGAATCAAATTCAGTTCAATTCAACTCAATTGAAATTATAGTTTCAAATAATAACAGGGTTAGGGTTGGGGGTTATCTCAGGACACTGTACAGATAGAGTAGGTCTGGACCACACTATAATTTACAAAGACCCAACAATTGAAGCTCCATGAACCATTAGTTGTATTTATTGACTCAACTACATAGGGCTCTTGTTTACAATTTTTACCGAGTGCTTACACACTTTTGTGGAATGTTGTTCATTGTGTCAAAACTCTTCATACAAGCCAAATAAGACTTTTTTTTTTAAGATCAATTTTTTATTGTTTTTTTTATATTTTTAAACATACAGAACTGACAAACACAATTGAACAAGAACAACAACCCTCTCCCACCCCTCACCCTCTGTGGTCTCGAGGAAAGAAAACAAACAAATAAACAAAAAACAAAAACAGGAATCAGGAATCACATCTTGCCTAGTCACTTTCCTCTAATTCTTGTGATGCTGAGGTCATTAGGACTGATACTTGTGCTGCTGCGTTTTTCCATAGGTCTATAGTCGATGATTTGGCTTTGTTAATCCTTGCTGTAGAGAGCTCAAGCATAACTATGTCCAGAAAATATACCAACCACTGTTTTATACAAAGCGAGCCAGCGCTGAGCTATAATTTTCTTGGTCACGGTTGATCCAGCTAGCCAAATTTTCTTCTGTCTCCCAAGTAGGTGTAATTTAGAGTCATCATTAATTAACAAAACAATCGGGTCAGTAGGAATTCGACATCCTATCACATCAGATATTATTGATGTTGTTTTATTCCAAAACTCATGTACCTGTTCACACTCCCAGACCATGTGCAAGAAAGTTCCAGTTTGTTCAGACTGGCAGAACGTGCAATAGGGAGTAGGAATGGCTTTAGAGATGTATCTCTTCTGAGGAGTCCAGTATGGCATGTTGAAGTGGATCTGCTGGTGATTTGGGTTCTTGGAACAGTGGGAAATGTCCCAGACTGTCTCCCAATTAATTACGTTCCCCTCCGGGCTCAGGTCTCGCTCCCATTTCTTTAATATTGGGAGTTCTCCTACAGATACTAGCATCAGCATAAATCCTGGACACTAATCCTCTCACCGGAAAATCAACAAGCCATTTAATGATTGGGTGCATCTTAAGACTGTTCCCCCATGGTACTCCATAACATTTTAGGGCTGATCTTAAGCGAAGATAAAGGAAGAAGGATGTCCTAGGGACCTCAAAGCTAGCTCTCAGGTCTTCAAAACTTAAGATACCTTCATCATTGAATAGCTGGTCTAGAGTATAAATACCTCTGTCACGCCACTGGTTATAAATAAAAGGTTTGTTACCAGACATTAAGTGTATGTTGTGCCAAATTGGGGTGTCAAATGCCACTTATTGGTTTAGCGTAGTTGCTCCTCCACCCGTTTAAAGTTGGTCAATGTGTTGGTGATAATAGGGCTATAAGGCTAGTATAGACTTTTTTGGACACACACATGTGAAGGCAAGGTCTTGCAGTCTTAGACTGCCAGTGAGGTTTTGACTGTAGATGAGGGGTCCATCCACACTCTGAGGGTCCATAGCTGAAAGGCTCTGTGGTACACTTTAAGGTTGGGGAGGGCCTGGCCTCCCGTGTTTGTGGTACGTTGCAGGGTACAGTATTTTATCCTAGGTTGTTTATTATTCCAAATATACTGCCAAATTACGGTTTCAAGTTTTTTCCAGAAATTTATTGGTGGGGGTAAGGGGATCATTGTACTTAAGAAATGACAGAACATGTTTTATGTCAAGATGAAACTCTGCAATCAAAATGTAACAATCCTTTTTCAAAATGGCATTTTTGCAACAAAATGATACACACATGCCACAATTACCTTTTCAAAGCAGCAACAACACACTGATGTACTTTATACAAAACACTGCTCTCTTTAGTACTTTGTATACCTATTTTCTCATACAGGCTCCTGTGAAAGATTGTTCCAGTAAAGAACAACTACCTACATTTCAATGAATGCAATAATAGAAAGGCATTTTTTCCAATTGCAGGTTTTTACAAAAAACACACAAAGAAAAGTAGAATTACAGTACAGTAATCAATGCAATATGTTACTTTAAACAAACAGAAAACAATACTGTAAAAATAATTGCAGTTAAATTACAGTGCAACAAAAAATGGTTTTGTAAAGGATGGGGTAGATGGTTTATGGATCCCGCCTTCTGTTAGGGTCTGGCCACATCACCTCATTCAGATCACAAGCAATATTATCCCTGGCTAGGCAATGGGGGAAATATCACATTGGGTGCCATATCCAACCCTGGACTGACCCCACCTCAATGTCTTTGCATGCCTGCTTGCAAAAGAGGCATGTGGTTGGCAGTCGTACACTTTCCAAAGCCAAGCTGAAAATAATTCTTGAATTGGATTTAGAAATTGGGAGTAAGGGGCCAAGTATACAACTGTGAAGTTACAGTATTGTGGTTGGTGAACCAGTCCAGACCAGAGCACCCTGCGAAAACTAACATTATCCCAAATGACAACAAACTTGGGCTGATGTGGTCCGTCCTGTACAACTACATTATGTAGTGCTCCTAAAATGTCATTATGTGTGCAGTATTGTAGGGACCTAGAGTGGCATGGTCTCCTTGCAGACTAATGGCGGCACAGAAGGTGATCATGTGAATGGGTGTGTTGCCAATTTCAGATAGTGTTTTGCATTTTGAAGAGAAGTGTTTTCCCAATTATTGCAAGAGTTGTGTCAAAGTATAATGTAAGAAACAGTGTGTAGTGTTTTGCAAGAAGTGTGTTGCAGAATTGCAAACAAAGTGTAAAGCAGAAAACGTGTTTGTAGTTTTGATGCCTTTGTTTAAGGGTTTTAATGCTTTTACCCAAGCATTCACTTTTAGTTTGTAAGCAATCAGCAAAAACTGTAATAAAAAAGGCTGGAAGATGGCAATTCAGTGTGCTTTCAACCCTTTGTTAATCAGAGAGCACCATCTATTGGGCACAAAAAAAACAAAAATGCTTCACGAAGATTCATTTGGACATCACTACTGATTAGCATCAGCATTAGTGAATCAGACGCCAGAAGACCCGCCTGCATCCTTCAAAGAATTAGGGTTCATATCAACTACAACAGCAATGGGGAGAGAGTTGACGTTGTGTCAGCATCACCCAGATGGACAAAAATGTTCATATAATAATTGTTTTAAATGTATAGACAGTATTTCATGTTGCACATGATCATGCTGGTTTTGTGAGCTTATCTAGTAACGTCTAGCTTGTGACCGGGAGGTTGTCGGTTCAATCCCTGGACTGACAGGATAAATCTGGGTGCTTGCCTCAAGGCCCTTAACCCAAACCGCTCCAGTGGAGTTGCTCAGTGGCCACGTATCAGACTGTTGTTGTACTGGGCAGGTTCCAGCAGTGAATGTCTAACTGTGTGAATGTGATCAGGGCGTTCCTGCAAAAGAGAAGCTTCCTCTCAGTGAACCTTTCATGAATAAAGGTAATACAAATAAAAATCTGGAAGGTAGGAGTTATTTCCCTAATTTGAGATAAGATATGCCTTTATTGATCCCCAGAGGGGAAATCAGGTGTTGCAGCATCAAGACAGTTACACAGATAAATAGTACAGATAAATAGAGAAGTTGTATATACACCGCGGCATTTATTAAAAAAAATAATGTTGGTATTGACCTACATCAGCATCACAGCTGGAATTTTTAACATATCTGTCTGTATGGCATAAGTAAAGGTGGCTGCTATTTTTGACACAACTAATGAATTATGCCATTGTAGCAAATGGAACTACTCTGTTTTTTGTGTATTTAAATGCTTTTGGGATCTTGAATTTGGTTTAGAATTTAGAAGAACCTTTTGTACGTTTGAGCAATGCTTGTTCACACCAATTTGTAATGATGGTTAGAGGTTCTGTGAGCATGAAAATATTCAACTGAGGCATAACACTGCAAGATCAGGCAGCCAGTCCTCCAAACTGTATACACATTCTGAAAATTAGGCTCTAGGCGCCCTCTTGTGTCACTAAAAGGTACTTTCCTATAAAGGCAGAGGATGGTACGTTCCCTCCCATAACCTGCCCTGTGCATGCAGACAGACTGTACATATCTGCCTTCATTCCAAATGAAGGTACAAAATATTCAATATAATACAGTCCAATACAAACTGCAGCCTCAAAACTGACAATAGAGTAAAACCAAAACCTCTCTGTTACAGTGACAACACAATTATATTGCAAAATCCAAGCTGATATTGTGATGTTACAAAGCATTTTATATTCAGAATCATGTCAGATTTCTGAGACACTCGTTCCAGGGATTTAGGAAAAGCAAACAAGCACAGAGTCAACTGATGTCTTGGTAGCAGAACAAATTTACTTTTTACGAACCCCTATTATGCTTTTTGGATTTTTTTCATCATTTAGTGTGTCATATCCTTTTTTTTGTGTATGTAGGCGATGTATGAAGTACAAAAAAACACATTTCACACATTTTCACAAATGAGCTTTCTTTCCCACAGACAGCACTTTTTCTCAACTGCCTAAAAACGGCTTCCCCACATTCCTGTTTGAAATTCCTTAGTGATGTAATTAATTGAAAAAACAGCCCTGTTTTTCATATGTGCTACCCATAGGTGCTGTCTGAGCAAGCAACTTGTAACTTGTTTAAATTTGGTTGACCAATCACAACAGAGTGGGCCAGCTGACCAATCAGAGCAGACTGGGCTTTTAGGAAGGCATGCCAAAAGAGTGTTTCAGACATGAGCTGCAGCAATTGATGAGAATGAGAAATATATTGTATATTTTTTGACCGAAAGCATGTAAACCTAACCTAGTAGACCCCAGGATTACAAATATGATGCTGAAAAGGAGTTTGATAGGGGCTCTTTAAACATTGGTTTGCATCCAATAGTAAACATAAAGAGTAACAATAAGTTTATGCATTAAAGGAGAATTCCGGTTGATTTCAACACGTAGCTCTGTTGTTTGTAAATTTGGAGTGCTATCAGTAGCAAGAAAAACGAAAACAATCGGTGGTGCCTACACCATGTTATCCCCCTGCTAGAGTTAACACCCAACAGAACCTCCCCCTCCAACGTTACTATTTTATCTTTGGACTATTTTTTATTGATTGTTTTTAAGCATGTCCATGCAGCTATGCGTATATACTGTTTTTCAAGCTCTGTGTTACTGATTGCCATGTCAAATTCCTGTGTGTCTGCTGATGCATTTGGCGAATAAAGTGATTCTGATGAACAGGCTTAAACAGGGCAAGTTTTAAACATGTTTTTAGCCTCTAAACATGTTCGAAATGTCATTACAAGTGTCTACCCATGTGAAGTGATTCCTTCCAAGGGAACACAGCGAATCTGACTGCAGTAGATGTGACAGAAAGGCATAAAAGTTGTGTTAATCCATACCTCTGTTTATTTCCTGTTTTCCGGGGAAGTCCACACTAGTCGATTGTCGAACTCATACAATCCAATATTTAGGGCCCGAGCGCCGACAGCGGCGAAGGCCCTATTGAAACTGAAGGAATTATTATTACACCAAATTAATTGGCTTTTTGAGGGGCTTAACATATTCAAAAACTCACCAAATTTGGCGGGCGCATCAAGTCTGGTGAAAATTTACGTATTTTAAGGGTTTCGAGAATAAGTGCGCAAAAATGGCTCGCTAGCGCCCCCTAGAAAGTTACAACAATTGAGCCCCTGCAGGGCGATTAATGTAGATTCAAGAAACTTGGTACACCTATGTAGCATGCCAAGATGTACAAAAAACGTCATTAGAACCATACCCTAAACCCAACAGGAAGTCCGCCATTTTGATTTCAAAGTTCGAAATTAGTGTGATTTTGGCCATTTCCATATATCGTGCTTTAACGAACTCCTCCTAGAGATTTCATCCGATCAACTTCAAATTCGGTCTGTACCATCTTAAGACATTAAAGATGAAAAGTTGTTAAAAGACAAACTTTTCGTCATAGGGCGTGGCCATGGCGGGGCGGCCATTTTGTGCGTTTCGCCGCCGAAACAGGAAGTGGGTGTAACTCGAGTGTACATTGTCCGACTGGCTCAAAACTTTTCAGGATTCACAAGAGTCCAACCCTGAGGACAAATAAAGGCCGATATTTACTTAAAGTCATAGCGCCCCCTAGTGGCAACAGGAAGTAGGCCTAAAAGTCAAGGTGCTATACTTTAACAAACTCCTCCTAGAGATTTCATCCGATGGACTTCAAACTTGGTCTGTATCTTCTCAACACCTTAAAGATGAAAAGTTATTAAAAGAAAAACTTTTCGTCAGACGGTGTGGCGTGGCGTGGCGTGGCGGCCATTTTGAGTGTTTAGCGATGAACAAATAAATTGTTGTAACTTGAGTGTACGTTGTTGTATCTGCCCGAAATCTGTCACGATTGACAAGGGACCACGCCTGAGGACACCTACAGGGCAAAATTGACTTTTGGTCATAGCGCCCCCTGCTGGCAACAGGAAATGCACCTTATATGACAAACATCATCCTATTTACATGAAACTTATAATGTGTGGTCTACATGTGATACTGAGCTGCCCCCTATACTTTAACCACGCCCACTTACTCAGGCCACGCCCCCTTTCATAACATTTGAACCGTTTAAGGTAGAGTATTGTGTGAGTTGATTGTGTCATTGAACTCAGCAGAGAGTTGCTTCTTCATTGATGATGGCATTTTGAGCATTAAACACTTAATTTCCTGCATTCTGGTGAATTTGTATGCACCTATTTCTTCCTTTTTCTGAATCAATTTATGCTGGAAATATCTTTATGTAAAGGGAAACATAGATTACAATCAAAATCTAAAAACATAATGGAATATTTAGCAGTAAGGCTCTGAGGCTCTGATTCTGTATTGCTTTATCTATTTATTCTCCTGTAGATCAACTTTTCTAATTATATCTGAGTCAGCACACATGTAGCCTAGCATCATTTACTCCTCCCTCCTCTTTTGCTTCTTTTGTTGGGGAAGTAACCTCCTTAAATGTGCATATGACCTCAATGATACATTATTCATTTTAATTTATTAATAAACTCCTGGACTGTAATATTTCAGATGTTTGAGCAAGATTTCTGCTCATGTCCAAAACTTTGTGCACATTCACATTCAAATATATCTCATCCCATCTGTGTTCTCTGAGATTTGGAGGAGTCGTGATATTTTGAGGAAAATAAAGTTATAATAGGCTATTACAAGAATACAGTCACTATATTTCTGAAAATAATCCACCTGCACCATAGCCTGCTGTGCATTACGTGATATCTCTGCTGATACGGTAGATCTCAGACCGTCTGACAGACTCAGAGCCCCGTTTGGGTCTCTGGTCTCTGAATGAGACAAAGTTTAGGGAAGTGGCTGAACGCTGCTCTACATCGGAGATTGAAACCCGAAACTACGGCAGAAATACACGGAGCACAAACGGGACACATCTACCGCAGCATGTCGACAGCAGAGCGCGTCCTTTATAAACCTGAACCTGCCCAGCTTTTTACAGCGAGAATGGACATTAAGCGACGTCCGGTTTCATATTTGTCAGTCAACTTTTCAAAATACATTCGGGGCTGAAGCCCCGGCAAAATCAGCTGATGCCGCGTCTGTCAGTGGAAACAATGAGGCCGCGCTTTTGATGCGCAGAGGTGTTGGATGCGGGGCTGCACTGCAGAGAGAAATAAACGCAAGTCGACCTCCACCTGCAGCCTTGATCTGTATTTGTTTTTAATCAGGGTCAGTGCGGAAAACCCACACTCACACAAGTAGGTGGAGGTGAAGGGGATTAGGACTTTCATAGCCTTAGTGGAGATCTGGGGGAACTCGCTCTCCACAGACAACCGTAACGCGTGATGGACATTTCTCCCGGTCTCTGTCCCACTGCAGCAGAGGAGCAGCCTCGGACCCCGACCAGGTGAAACCTAACTTTAACTCAGGATCATATTTCCTTTCCTCATATTTTTTTGCTGGGTCCTGTCTCCTCCCTTAATGCTGACTTCTGTTGACTTGGGACAAGGAAACGATGCACTTTAAAGCTAATACACGCACGCACAATTACAGATATCAATAGAGCTGCAGAGTGAAAGAGGCAAAGCAGCGGGTATGGGAGAAGTTCGGAGAAGACATGGAGAAGGACTTTCGGTCGGCACCAAGGTGCTTCTGGAAAACCGTTCGCCACCTCAGGAGGGGGAAGCGGGGAACCATCCAAGCTGTGTACAGTAAGGATGGGACGCTGCTGACCTCAACTGAGGAGGTAATAGGGCAGTGGAAGGAGCACTTTGAGGAACTCCTAAATCCGACTAATACGCCCTCTATGGTAGAGGCAGAGCTGGAGGATGATGGGGGATTGTCGTCAATTTCCCTGGTGGAAGTTGCTGAGGTAGTTAAACAACTCCACAGTGGCAAAGCCCCAGGGATTGATGAGATCCGTCCAGAAATGCTTAAAGCTCTGGGTGTGGAGGGGTTGTCTTGGTTGACACGCCTCTTCAACATTGCGTGGAAGTCGGGGACGGTGCCTAAGGAGTGGCAGACCGGGGTGGTGGTTCCCCTTTTCAAAAAGGGGGACCAGAGGGTGTGTGCCAATTACAGGGGTATCACACTTCTCAGCCTCCCCGGTAAAGTCTACTCCAAGGTGCTGGAAAGGAGGGTTCGGTCGATAGTCGAACCTCAGGTTGAAGAGGAACAATGCGGATTCCGTCCTGGTCGTGGAACAATGGACCAGATCTTTACTCTCGCAAGGATCCTGGAGGGAGCCTGGGAGTATGCCCAACCGGTCTACATGTGCTTTGTGGATCTGGAGAAGGCGTATGACCGGGTCCCCCGGGAGACACTGTGGGAGGTGCTGCGGGAGTACGGGGTGAGGGGGTCCCTTCTCAGGGCCATCCAATCTCTGTACGACCAAAGTGAGAGCTGTGTCCGGGTTCTCGGCAGTAAGTCGGACTCGTTTCAGGTGAGAGTTGGCCTCCGCCAGGGCTGCGCTTTGTCACCAATCCTGTTTGTAGTATTTATGGACAGGATATCGAGGCGTAGTCGGGGTGGAGAGGGGTTGCAGTTTGGTGAGCTGGGGATCTCATCGCTGCTTTTTGCAGATGATGTGGTCCTGATGGCATCGTCGGCCTGTGACCTTCAGCACTCACTGGATCGGTTCGCAGCCGAGTGTGAAGCGGCTGGGATGAGGATCAGCACCTCTAAATTGGAGGCCATGGTTCTCAGCAGGAAACCGATGGAGTGCCTTCTCCAGGTAGGGAATGAGTCTTTACCCCAAGTGAAGGAGTTCAAGTACCTTGGAGTCTTGTTCGCGAGTGAGGGAACAATGGAGCGGGAGATTGGTCGGAGAATCGGCGCAGCGGGTGCGGTATTACATTCAATTTATCGCACCGTTGTGACGAAAAGAGAGCTGAGCCAGAAGGCAAAGCTCTCAATCTACCGGTCAGTTTTCGTTCCTACCCTCACCTATGGTCATGAAGGCTGGGTCATGACCGAAAGAACGAGATCCAGGGTACAAGCGGCCGAAATGGGTTTCCTCAGGAGGGTGGCTGGCGTCTCCCTTAGAGATAGGGTGAGAAGCTCAGTCATCCGTGAGGAGCTCGGAGTAGAGCCGCTGCTCCTTCGCGTCGAAAGGAGCCAGTTGAGGTGGTTCGGGCATCTGGTAAGGATGCCCCCTGGGCGCCTCCCTAGGGAGGTTTTCCAGGCACGTCCAGCTGGGAGGAGGCCTCGGGGAAGACCCAGGACTAGGTGGAGGGATTATATCTCCAACCTGGCCTGGGAACGCCTCGGGATCCCCCAGTCGGAGCTGGTTAATGTGGCTCGGGAAAGGGAAGTTTGGGGTCCCCTGCTGGAGCTGCTACCCCCGCGACCCGTTACCGGATAAGCGGAAGAAGATGGATGGATGGAATAGAGCTGCATACAGTTATTTTTTCTTCACGTGTCGCGCCTCCCCTGTAGCTCTTTGGCGCCCCCCAGGGGAGGCGCGCCTCACCTATTGAGAACCCCTGGGCTAGAACACTGCAATAGTTAAAATGGTACTGGCATTCCACAAAGCACCTTTGGCTTAGCAGTGCTACTGAATAACATCAGCTAATTAAGCAATTCAAGGAACACTGATGCTTGTATCAACACTGATTTTACAGATCACACAGACTTTTCAGCTACCCAACAGGCCAACCGCTAGCATTTTCAATGTAAGCTTAAGCAGTTAGGTTAACTGACAGCCACTAACTTAACTACAGCCAAACTGCTTGTTGTCGTTATGACGTGAGGTGCACATAACGCGCGCACACACACACACACACACACACACACACACACACACACACACACACACACACACACACACACACACACACACACACACACACACACACAGCCTCCCTTCCTGAGAGTCCCTGTTAATTTGCCTACTCCTTACCATGTCGTCAACTACTCTCTCTTCCATCATTTCCTCACTCGCTCCAATGGCCCTGTCATGGTCATTCTCTTCCTCCTCAGCTTCTTCCCTCTCATGATGTTGTTTCTGCTTTTCTCTGTATAGCCAGCCTCCTCTCCTCCTTCCTCTACTTCACGTAATGCTGATGTTGAAGCAGCTACTACAGCCCCAAACATGTCAGAAATGTTGGCACATTTTGAGGCATCCGCCTATAGATTCTTAATCTTTTCTCCTGTAATTTCTCTGCACCTCCCTTGCGCTTTGGTGGTCGTTTGTCCATTTTAACGTGGATGCTAAACTTCCAGCATAAGCATAACTATTACAGCTCATGTCTCAGGGCCGGGAGTGGGGAAGGGGGTTCCTGGATTTGATTGGGTCAGGCAAGTGCCAATAAAGAAAATTAACCGGGCAGCTGTGAGTTCTTTATGGGCCAGCGCGGCCCAAAAAAAAAAAAAAAAAAAAAAAGCCTATAAATTATATGGGCGATTCGGCCCAAAAGTGCGTTGGCCCACCGGGAAAATGACCGGTATGCCAGATGGCCAGTCCAGCCCTGGACTCGAGTCACCGACCTCGCTAGACTGTCTGATGGCCGATTATCGGTGTCAGGGCCTTAACAGCGGTTGGCATCCATAAGTGTTGCATTACCGCCATCTACTGGAGAGTGCTGGGATTTACATTGAAAAATGCTAAGTTCATTTACACATGATGAAATACGAGTTACAAATTGGACACACGGACACAGATACGCATTTGCGGATACAAATTGCTCTGCTTTCATTTGTGACTTGTGTTTCACAAGTCACAAATTAGAGGCGCAGATACAACACAGATTTACGAATACAAATCAATCTGTATTCATTTGTGAATTGTGTTATACAAGTTGCAAATACTTATGAGACTGTTTTAGCACCATAAATAACAAAGAAGGCAGCAGAGGTGCAGGAAGTTAAGGTTTCCCAAGGGATTACATATGCAGAGGCAGTGAAGAAAGTGAAGTTGGTTCAAACAGGAAGGCCTACCACAAAATTAGTGGGAATTGAGAATAGCAAGAGATCCCCCTGTGGGGGATGTGATAAAGTGAATATAAAGGAAGACACGCTACTTGTGGGCAAGAATGAATTTGAGTAGATGTGATCAATTGCACAGCACAGACAAGCAGAAAACGGAAAAGATAGATAGATCAGATAGATCATAGTTAAAGCAGCTGAGAAATATTTGGGAGTCAAGGGGAAATGGGAAACAGTGGAAGTTCAGACAGGGGTGGTGGTTCTTCATGATAGTTATTTTACAATGGAATGCAAGAAGCCCGATTGCTAATGGACAAGAATTAAATTCATTTGTTTAAAATTTATCAGACAAGCCTCATGTTATATGCATACAATAGACATGGTTAAAACCACAATGGGATTTTGTCATATATGGATATATTACAATTAGGAATGATAGGGAAACTGGTAAAGGGGGTGGGGTGGCGACATTTGTAAAAAAATGGGTTGAATTATAATGTAGTTAACATAGGGAAAGAACATGAATCAATTGAAATCAAAGTGTGGACAGAAAAGAGCAGTTCAGTGATAGTAAATTACTATAATCCTTGTAATAGATTGAATTATGATATATTGAAAGATGTAAGAGGGTCAACGCAAGGAAAAATTGTATGTGGAGATTTTAATGCACACTGCACAATGTGGGGGAGTAATGATTCAGATGTAAAAGGGTCTGTGATAGAGGAGTTCATTGATGATATGGAATTTGTGTGTATAAATGATGGAAATAGTACAATATATAATAGTTCACAGAATACGAAGAGTGTTATAGATCTGACAATCACATCTGCTACAAGTTAGTTAGTTAGTGCTAGTGTTAGTGCTTGGGAAGTTTTAAATCAATCAACAGTAGATAGTGACCATTACCCAATAATAATAAAGATTGGAGTAGAGATGCGTCAAGAGGGAGGAATGAGTACACCTAGATGGAAACTGGCTAAAGATGACTGGGATGCATTCCAAGTATTAAGTGAAGCTAGTTGTGTAGAGCTAATAGGAGAGAATATAACAGATGTAGAGGATGCTAATAACAAATTGGTTGCATATATTATATACACACAGCAGTATAAACTATTCCAAAAAGTGCAGGAAGCAAAGGTAGAAAGAGTGTGCAATGGTGGGATTAAAAGTGCAGGGAAAGGATCAAAAAGAGAAATGGTGGAGTGGATGCATTGATCCAATATTAAAAAGCACAAGCAATTGTTCGTAAAGCAATTAGGTCTGCAAAACGTACATACTGGAGACAATACTGTAACAAAATGAATGAAACACAGTTTTCAGAGGTATGCAATAAGTAATTTAGAAAAGGTAGAAATTCCAGCAAAACATTTGTGAAGGTTCATAGTTCAGAAAATGTATTGTTTAAAGGCTAAACAGGGTAGAGATAATACCCTTGCACAGAACCCAAGGGTTACAGAAAAAAAGAGTTTCATCAGGAGAAGATCTAGACCTACCATTTAGTCTATTTGAACTAAGGAAAGCTATTTCAAGTCCACGGCAAACTTCACCAGAAAAAGATGGTGTTTGCTATAGCATGTTAGCACATACAGTTGTGTTCAGAATAATAGCAGTGTGTTTAAAAAAAGTGAATAATGCTCAAAATCCTTAGAATAGCTTTTAATTCCATAATATCAATGCATTGGGAACACTGCGCATTCAATTCCAAATCAAAACATGACCAAAATTGATCAAGTTTGTGTTATACCTTTACAGAAAGTGAAGAAAAAGGAATATTAGGCTGTTCTATTTTGTATAGTATTTGCATTTTTCTTTACAAACCCAAACATTTACTGTATAAACTGAAAAATGTCTCAATGGTTTGCTTTACTTTGAATCACTGCACTAATATTTAGTTGCATAACCATTATTTCTGAGAACTGCTTCACATCTGTGTTGCATGGAGTCAGTCCACAGAATGTTGTGCCATTTCTCCTTTGGGCAGTCAATGTGTCCTTTGGCAAATTTCAACCTATTCAGTACATGTCTTTTTTTCAGCAATGGGACTTTGCGGGGGCTTCTAGCTGATAGCTTTGCTTCACATAGCCTTCTTCTGATCGTAACAGTACTCACAGGTAACTTTAAGTCTTCTTTGATTTTCCTGGAGCTGATCATTGGTTGAGCCTTTGCCATTTTGGCTATTTTTCGATCCATTCGAATGGTAGTTGACCGTTTTTTCCCACGTCGTTCAGGCTTTGGATGCCAGTTCAAGGCAATTTTCTGCATTTGTTTATATGTTTTCCCCTCTCCAATCAACTTTTTAATCAAAGTCCGCTGTTCCTCAGAGCAATGTCTGGAACGACCCATTTTGCTGAGTATTTCAGTGTGAAATGCACTATAACCAGCATGCACATTTGCTTCCTTCCTTCCTTAAATATGGGCCATAATTGACACCTGTTTCTTCACAGAATCAATCACCTCACTAATTGAACACAACACTGCTATTATTTTGAACATGCCCCTTTCAATTACAGATTCAATTACACAGAATGAGCAGCATGCATGTCATGACTGTTGGGTCTGTTGGTTTTCTATGTGTCCTGCTTCTACAACACTTACTAGTAAATGATTTGCCATGTAGAAATATCACTTCTACCAAAAAAATTTATTTATGAGGTTAGTGATGTTGGACTGCTATTATTTTGAACACAACTATATGTCAGATAATGCTCTTGAAGTAGTATTAAGATTGTTTAATAAAATATGGGATCAAGGCAAAATCCCATCAATGTGGACGCAATGAATTATAGTTCTGATACTTAAACCAAGTAAAGATTCATCAAATGCATCAAGTTATAGACCCATTTCATTAACATCACAGTTAGGAAAGACTATGGAACGGATGGTTACGGAAAGATTACATTTTTAGAAAGTAAGGACCTTTTTTCAAATTACCTAAGTGGATTCTGGAAAGGAAGAGGAACAATGGATAATGTTTTGAGTCTGGAATCAGAAATTAGGTATGCTCAAACTAATAGAGAAATGATCATTGCTGTATTTTTCATGTTGAAAAAGCATATGACATGCTGTGGAACGAGGGACTTCTCATTAAACTAAGTCATTTGGGTATAAATGTACAACTGGGTGTTAGATTTTATGTTTGGGAGGGCAATAGAAGTAAAAGTGGGTACGGAATATTCCAATAGGTATTCAGTTGAAAATGGAACTCCGCAGGGTAGTGTATGCAGTCCATTATTATTTAATATAATTATCAATGACATCTTTGAACAGGTTGGACATAATGTAGGAAAATCACTTTTTGCTGATGACGGGGCTCTTTGGGTTAGGGGTTCAAACGTAGAATATTTAAAATAACAAAATGCAAGCTGCAATGGACAAAGTGGAAAAATGTACAAATAAATGGGGATTTAAACTGTCAATTAAAGAAATCACAAGTCATATGCTTTGCTAAACGCCATATATCAGTACCCATGAAATTATGTGGACAAATAATCGAGCAGGTCAGAGTGGTTAGGTTTCTTGGGGTTTTGTTGGATGAAAAGCTGACCTGCACCATGGTGTCAACATATTATTAAGGGAAAAACAATTATAGGCTCTGCATTTTCTCTTAATGCTTATACCAGCTGACTCACCCTTGTACAGTAGCGGATTACATTCTCTCAATCATTTATACTCACTCATACTTACACTTAAAGTCTCCGCAATTCCTTACTTTAAATTGACTTAGGTTATCAGGTTCTTTTTCAGTGAGCAAGTTAGAGTTTTTAAAAGACCAAGACAGGGTCAGCACAGTTTCCTTTACACAAAGTCTAACTAAAATAAGCAAAAGGTGCTTACCTTGTTTTTGTTTTAGAGTGGCTACTCTCTCTGTTTTCAAAGAGACCGTGTCATTGTCCCCTCCCTCCGTTGTTGGCTCAGTCTTGGGCCGATCCTTTTCTTGGACGGCACCTATGTCGTGGATTTCTCTATGCACGACTTACTTAACTTAATGAATTATTCAAGGACACCAAGATGGTGATATAACAATTACCTTTATTTAAAACAAAAGCTCCTGAGTTACTCTGCAGAGTTTGACTAAAGGCATTCTTAAAGCATGCAATACTTACTTAGTTTACATTGGGGGATGGAATTAATCGCACAGCATTGTATGTCATCTGACAGCACATGTTTGTCATCAGGCCTTTGACCTCTCTGTCTCTGGCTCCATTATAACAGATCATTGTTTATCTAGGCCCATGATCAGGGGCCTGTTTCACAAAACCAAGATAAGGGATTAAGCTGGGATTTATCAGTTATCCTGGATGATTTAAGCCTTGACTCGGTTTCACGAAAGTGGAGGCACATAAATCACCATGGAGATTTATTCTGTGCAGCTAGCCTGCTCCTGACCAGGCTAACAGCCAGGATTTATTTAATCCTGGAGCCTTTTCTGATCACCCAGCAGTGGTTTTACCCTATTGTTATCAGCCTGGATTAAAATACAACAGGTGCATATTGCTGTTCCTTTAAGTACTGTTATTAAAGTTGTGACCATTATTTGTTTTAATAATTATTCATGTGACAGTTATATTGCTGTATGAAGACTACTGTTCATATTGTTGTTAGAAGTTTGATGAATATATTACTGCAGTTGTTGAGATAATTAGAAAAGGCTGATAAAATTTCAAATGTGTTTTAAATTTTGTTACTAAGGGCAATACATACAATGTTTTACATTTCTATAGTTGACCAATGCACCTTGAATTATTTGAGTTGATTCATTTTTTTTTTAATTCTTTAACAATAACGATCATGTTTGTTCCGCTGCCATGTGCATTGTATTTGGCATTCTTAGCACACAATTTGTGTTGTCCAGTAAACTGGGACTATAATTTGGGAGGATTGTACAATTTAAAGAACATATCCTAATTGTACAATCCTCCCAAATTACAGTCTTAGTTCACTGAACCAGTAACTATCTAGTGATGTAGGCTACTGTACATTCATGTAACAACAGGGGGACGACACCCCAATGGTTTTTGACCTTATATTTTGCTGGGGGGGAAATAACTGATGAATATACTCTGTTCCATTCATGTTTACAGTGTGCATGGAATTTCTCACTTAATTATCTTTATAGTTTCTAGATTTTAGAGTCCAATTTCTTCAATGTCTTTATTTTCTATGTCCACAAGGGAGCAAGGCATATAATATGTAGAGAAGGAAACTCGTCCTCTATAAAAAAATAAAAAAACGCGAGAAAACGCGTGGCAGATAATAGCGGACAGACTGAATGATAGTCTAAAAATATACATTCACGAAATAGTGCTCTTAACTGAAACCATTCAATAAGTCACTGTCATTTGCAAAAACTAACAGTTGTACACTTTGCATTAAAAGCGAGCAGTGGAAGTTAATATGACTTAGGAAATGTATATTTTAGCCCATGAGGGAGAGGGAGGAGTGAAGAGATATACGCATCATACTCTAGCGTTGTAGAAAATTGATCTTCGTGGTAAATTTTCTGAGTAACATTATCTTTTGCTCACTTTTAAGGCAAAGAGTACAATTGTTAATTTGTGCAAATGATTAGTAGCCTAATCCTTGAATGGTATGATTATGACGGTTTCAATTCAGAGTGGTCAGTTAATGTATATATTCAGTCGGTCCGCGATCGTCTGCTACGCTTTCTCTCGCCGTTTCATTACAGCGGCTGTGTTTCTTTTCTTTTTATACGAATAATGTGTTTCACGTGATCATACTTCCACAAGAAGCTGCTGCTCACTCTATGTAAAGTATGTACAATGCGTATTCTCCATTTTGGCATTAGTAAATCTGTGATCGACCTCGCGGTCTTTTGAGGAAAGCCGTGTACGCGCATCTATCTGAATTACTTCAGCCTGGCTTGGCCTTCGTGAAACGCACCAAGCCAGGATGCACAGATTAGACTAGGTCAAGCCTCACTTTATCAGTTATCCTGGATTTATATATTCTGCTTTTGTGAAACAGGCCCCAGGCCACACTCCTCTTGTGGACTGTGGTAAACTCTCTGTCCTCTTAACGGACCTGCGCGCATCCTGTTTCTAGAATTCAGCTGTACATTCCAGAATTATGAAACCACTTCCTGTCTGATCAACAAGGCAATCTCCTACAATGTCTATCAGGGCAAGATTGGGGAGCGAATAGGGCATCATTATTAAATGTACTGTATATAGGGCACTTATGAGAGCAGTACTAGATTATGGTTGCATAGCATATGTATCTGCAGCAGAGACTGGTCTTAGGTTCAGGCTCTACAAATTTGTAGTGGTGCATTTAAAACATCACCAGTAGCTGCAATGCAGATTGAAATGGGGGAAATGCCACTGCGGATTTGGAGAGTTAAGCTTATGATGGTGTATTGGGTCAATTTACAAGGTCATGGAATAGCTCATCCTACGAAGACCATTTTGCAGGATTGGTGGGAGCATAACAAGTCCAATTTTCATAGTTTTGGGTGGATAGGAAATGTAAAAGCAGAAAATATAGGTTTAGGTAATATAAAATATAGTCCATCAGTTCCGTCTTTAGCTATTCCTCCCCGAGTTGCCCCCGATGCTGTGCATCGGAGTGCAAATGTGTTTGAATGTTTATCTGATGAGCAGGTGGCACCTTGTACGGCAGCCTTGGCCACAGTGTATGAATGGTTCCCATGCTATGTAAAAGTGAGTGAGTAGTCAATAGGGGCTTTCCGACCGGAGGGATTTTTGCAGTTCTTAGAACTAAACATTCCTAGAACACTTTTTTCGTCGTGTTCCGACAGGAAAAATTTGGGGATTTTTAAGTTCCTCTGGCCTCAGTAGCGTACTTTTTTAGCTCCTACTTCAGAGCAGGGTCTTTTCCCTTTTCCTAGGTGTACTTGATTGGTCGAACTTATAAGTCACGCCCACTGCCAACTCGGAACTTGCAGACAGAGCAACAACGGGACATTTTTAACAATTTTCACCATCTTATTCATCATTAAATTCACTTCTGACAACGTTTTAGGCGAGAAATTAACTGTTTAGATTTCGAAATATAGGCAGTCTTGCGAAAATTGATGCCGAATTGACAATTTGCTTAAAAGTTTTCGGAGTTGAGGAGCTCCATGAAGTGAGGCGACAGCCAGCAAGCGCCTGCCCCGGCCTCTAGCTCGTCGCTCGGCCAGTCTTGCTCAGACACCTCACTGTAAGATGGAGGTCTCTCAGACCGGTGTCGTAAATAAGAGGCTTTTATTTCGCCGTTGACGGTTTGTTTGTTTAAATATCACAACACATGTCCATCATAAGATTAACGGGAACCTGTGGTTAACTGTCTTTTCGGAGTTAAACTCCACAAGCGTGTCCTGCGGCTCGCCGGCCGTCACACACATACAGTCTCACACACACACACACACGTCCACAGTGCAGCAGGCAGAGGCGGGGTCTGTTCCGAGTATAATAAAGCCCCGTCTGTGTTGAGCAAAACATTACGTGAATTACTACAAGAATGGACGTGCATTTAATATAGGAAAAGTGCACAAGTATTAGCATCATTTGTTGTTCTTGTATGTGTAGCGCTAAGGTCTAGTGACGATGCTATAAAGACCGTTGCCGTGCTTGCGTCACTCCCTTACCCCTCCTACCAGTCCCTATGGCCACTTGGCCAGTGGGAATGCAAACGGAAAAAAAGATTTTGGGGGAGAGTAGTTCTTAGAACTGCTTAGAAGTGTACTTTTCCTCTAAAAAGTACAAGTACTATCTGGTCGGAAAGCACCTATTAAGACTAGAAAAGCGCTATATAAATACAGTCCATTTACATTTACAAAACATCCTGAGACTGGACGTACTGGAGCTGCAATTTACATTCTACAGAATAAGATATTATTAAGAAGAGAGCCACAGATCATTTATCAGTTTATATTGTTGAACTTCTATCTAATATACTAGCATTAGAATGGTTGGAAGAAAACAAAAGAAATGCATTAATTGCTTTGGATAGTTTGGTGGCGCTTACAAGCATAAAAACAGTGAAATCATGCAGACAAGATCTAATTTTTAAACTACATAATTTATTATACAGAATCTACAATAAGGACGTAATGGTCTGTGTCATGTGGGTTCCTGCCCATGTAGGTGTAGATGGAAACGAGAATGCTGACATATTGGCCAAGCAATCAATTAAATCCCAGATTGTGGCCATGAACATCCCACTTAGTAAAGCTGAGGGCAACACAATTATTAAAGATCAAATGGAAATATCATGGCAAGAATACTGGGACATAAATGATGCAGGAAGACATTTATATAACATTCAAAGACATATTGGGTCAGAAATAGAAGGGAAGAGGCAATTTTTACACCTCTCAGGATAGGACATACTGGACTAATTAAAACACCCAACTGGTAGATGTTTACAATGTGATCAGCATGAGTCTGTGCAGCATGTGCTGCTGGAATGTAGGGGCTATGAAAAGGAAAGGAAGAAACTGAGATTAGCATTAAAAGAAGCTAAAATAAGCTTTAAACCAACCCACAATCTTTTTAAAAACTTATCAAAGTAGTTTTGTTGCCTAAACCTAACCAAGTAGCACTTGGCCATAGCGTTATTGGGGCTGTGTCATGTTAAACAAAAAGGATCTTACCCTTTAACAAAAAAACAACAAAACAAAAAAGTTGACCTTTCCTTTCCATTATGCTGTCAGACAATTTCAGCATATAAGCGGTTAAAACAAGCACTTTTGTAGATGTAAATCGAAGGTGTGCAATTGCCCAATAACTTACATTGCAGCTTGCTGCCGACTGCCGTGGTCTTGCTTAATACTGGACCAATGTCAAAGATTGTTGTTACCATCAGTCACTTAGACACAAAAACATGGGGAAATAGGGTCCAGAATGAAAAAAACGAACTTACCCTTTAAGAATAAGTCTTGTCAACCCGTTCTCACTACGAACTCGTAAAATACGGACGTTTGGACAGTGGCTGTCAGCGTCTGAAGAGACGGAAAAAGCGTCCTTCAGCGTGTTTGTACGTATCGGGGCAGAGCAGCAGCTACACGGGGTTTAGCAAGTAGTATGTAAGGCGGAAATTCCACGCAGGGAAGTTGGTTGGGGTGGTGGATGGGTCAAACACAGGACTTTCACCCAGGAGACTGGGGTTCGTGTCCCGCTTGTCACGTTTCCTAAAGTCGCTTTCTTCTTTAACCGTCCCGTTATTCCCACGTGTCACGGAAACATAAGCCCACCCACGACCTTTTCCTAAACCCAACCGTCCTGTTCTTCCCGCGTGTCACGGAAACATAAGCCCACCCACGACCTTTTCCTAAACTCAACCATCCCTTTCCCGTGTGTCACAGAAACGTAAGCCCACCCATGACCTTTTCCTTAACTGCGTCAAAAGGGAGGCCAATAGTCCCGACCAAGCACGTTTAGTTAAAACGCTTATATGACGCTAAAGGAGACTTTTAGCGTCAATAAGAACGACAAAGGCACTTGACCAAGTGTCCGTACTTTACGAGATGGGAGTGAGAACCTGTTGGTCTTGTAAACTCCTCTGCCTACAACCTCCCTTAGCTTAGCTTTCTTTCCCCAGTAAATATGTGAAATTTTAAAGTTATTATGTATTATATTTTTCTTCAGATCAAATTTTATGTGCCGATCCAAACCAATGATGAATCTAACGTAGTAGTGTGTGTGTATCAAAGCCTGATATATCTTTTTATTCCTCTGTGCCATAAAGCTCTTTTGTTTTCCGTCCTGCTGCCCCAAATACTCACTAGAGCATCAAAAGTGGATTGACCCGCTGCTGAAAATAGTCTCCAACAAATGCATTCTCTTTTTGTTTGAGTGTGGTTTGCTAAAAACTACAGTGACCAGCTGTTTTAGTTAATTAGTAAATTCTTAATCTAGTACATCTACATAGTACATCTTAGAAAAACTCATTAGGACATTTTTGTCTTCCACTACAACCTTTATTATGAAGATGACCAAATAAAGTAAAAGCTGTTATTTTTATTTGTCCTTCTCGCTTCAGCTTCCGTTACAGCAGTTTAAGATTTGATTTGATAGACATCTGTTTAAGAAAATGTTTCTAAAGATATTAATATTCATATTGTGACGAGGCGCAGGGCTGCCGTCACGCTAGCGATGCGCTACCTATTTTCTCTCAGAGACTGAATGTAAATGTTGCCTGTATAGGTTTATTTAGCATGTTCATATGTTCTGTTAATTACCACACACTGTTGTCAAATAATCTGTAAACCTAGTCATTTATCAAATTCCTCAGTTATCCTGTAGCTTTCTTGTGTACACATTTAACATTTAACATCTAATACTGCAGTGATTTAAATGCTATAGCAACATCCATCAATACATAATTTTCTATTGTTTAAAACCCTACAGTTTATTTCACAAACATGTTCATTTACAATAATCACACAACACTTGTGCCTTTGTTAACTAGTGTCGTTTATTGAGTTTAAAAGCTAACAGAGGGTAACATGATTTGTCTTACCAGCATGTGCTCTCTTTGTTCTAAAGGAAAGTTCTTCTTCTTCTTCTTCTTCTTCTTCTTCTTCTTCTTCTTCTTCTTCTTGTGTTTTTGAATGGCGGTTGGCAACCAGCTTTTTGGAGCATTACCGCCACCATCTGGACTGGAGTGTGGATCAAGAGGTCAACCTACACTTTCTTAAATCCTTTCTAATAACCCAGTTATCTTCAAAAAAGAAAACAAAAAATAAAAACAAATTTCACCTGATCCTTTTTGCAGTATATCATGTAAATTTAATGTCATCTGGTTTTCACCCAGTTGTGAAATCAATCTTTGTCTGGCTTGATGGTATTTAGGACAATACATAATTACATGTTCTATGGTTTCTTGACTATCGCAATATTCACACATTCCATCAACATGCTTTTTCATTATAAATAATGTTCTATTTAATCCTGTATGCCCTAGCCTCATTCTAAAGGAAAGTTTGCCGCGATCCTCGGGTTTAAATGGGTCTATGACTTCCGGGGTAACAGGAAGTTAACTGGCATTTTAAGTATTACATTTTTTAGCCATCAACATGTCTTGGGGCTTTGTCTAATTTGATTGTGAATCATATAAATGATATGCTGTAAATGTCTAGCTTCTTAGATATATTAATTTTGGCTGTATGGAGCCGTTTCTGTCTATTCACCTGAGCCACCCCTGCATTGTATTGTGTTGGTATGTTCCAATTTGAGGGGTGGAGCTTCAGGCTATATAGAGTGGCAGTAGTATTTGCTCAAGGGAGAGCTGTTGGACACCTGAGGGAGTAGGATGTAAGTCTGTTGCATATTCTCAGAGTGATGACTTGAGTTAAGGTCTAATTAGTGAACAGTTGAATATTTATATTATCTTATTGTTTTGACTCCCAAGTCAATTTATTTTATTTCCTTGAAAGTATATATTTTTCTGTTTTCTTTAATTTTGTTAATTTTTATTTCACGATTTTGCCTCATTTGGCCTTAATTGGGGTAAACAATAAAAATCCCATCTGTCTCCGACTCATCCTGAGTGTTTACACCTGCTCACGACTATTCATCTACATCTACCCTTGACACATATCATGTGTTTTTGTGTTTGTTTGTTTTTGTCTTCTTTATTGATAGAACAGTGCATACAACATTTGCACATCCAAAAGTGGTCATACTAAATAAAGCGGTAAAGACTAAATAAATAAAAATAAATAAATCCAAATTAAAGAATTATATGAATATATTATTGGCTTTTACAGCACTCTTGTTTTTTTCTAAGATTATTTTATTAAATATTTTATTCTAAGCACTCTTGTTTTTAACATCTAACAGTGGTGCCATATTCAAATCATTGGCAAAAAAGTGTCCAAATTTCAGTGTTGAGTCGATCTGTTTCCTTTATGTTTATAGAATGTCCCATTCAAAAAGAAAATCAAATATTTGTTCATCTGGCTGCCTGGAATTTTTTAAACTTAGTCTTTCTCTTTATAAAATGAAAAGTTCTATCCGAATATTAAGCGTGCACAATGAACTAACAGATGAAAAATTGTGTCTTACTCTTTTTTTTCTAATCCACAGAAAACCAAAGATTATTCAATATGCAGCAGGTTAAATCTCCTGAACATGTTTTACTGGATATACCAGCACAAAATTCTAAATAAAACCCATTTTACATAACACAGTATTTCTTACCATATGTGCCCCTTTAATTATTCATCATGGGTTGCTCAAAACATCTTCGTTGGGGAAGAGTTGCATTTAATAGTTAGCCTACATCTCATATTATATGTCTGATATATTTATTTGTCCATTTTCTTTAATAATATACTATGGGCAATTCTGAAGCTGAAACTGTTATGAAACTTCTTAGAAACTGTAGTGCACGCTTATCATGAACCTTATTCTTGTCACGTACCTAGTAAATTTAACATAGATAACTCATTATAGGTTATTAGTAAGTGAATATGTACATGAAAAAGTTCATCAACTAACATAACACTGTGATCAAAGCATAATGGTTTTATCTTTGTATTGAATATCCATGTTATCGAAATGACGTATTTCCACATGTGGATTGTCAATGTTTTTAGTCACATTTAAGTAAAAACTACACTGCTCCTCTGAAATAGTTTGACAGTCATAGGTGTAATTTACAGGGGGGATTGAGGGGTTACAGCCCTCCCCAATAATCAAAACTGGCCAGTGCAACCCCCCCCCCCCCCAAAAAAAAAAGACAAAGACATTTGTACCATTACTTGATGCAGAAAAGGAACACATAGTTGTAGAAAAAATCAGCAGAATGCAGGAAATTAAATGTTTGATATATTCAAAATTTCAATTTTGCTCAAGAGTGGAGATTTCAAGCTTTTCAGAGATCTAGGAGCAGGTCTTTTCGCTACGATCCATTCTGAATTTGGATGACTGGACTAAATTGAAGAAGCTGATGGATTTTCTACGCAGTATAGGACTTTATTATAAAATGTGAATAAGTAAAGACAATGTTGGTAATAAACAGTAGAGGGCAGCAATACGCCACTGCAGCGTCTAGTCTGCCTTAATCCAAAGAAGAAGAACTGCGCATGCGTGTAATATGGTGGCACTGGTGGTACCAGCTGGGGAAGTTGTTACATTATTTTCTTAGTAAAGTTTTAATAGGAGAAATGGGTTGTTAACTCTGGGATTTATAAACTCTACACAGAAGGAAAACCATGACAGCTAACGAGGATCAAGAGGTATGAATGAATGATGATGTAGTAGTAGGCTAGCTTCTGTTAGTGGCTAACAAGTTGACACTAGCGTGACTGCTAGCATAATAGTGTAGGTTAGCGAGCTTAGTTAACAGCTTTTCTGCTCGTTACCTAGGAAAACAATTAAACATGTCAGCTCTTACTTATTGTGCAAGAAACTCAGGACAGAGTGTCAATTGTCTTTCTAGCTTTTGAGCCCAGATAAGCGTCGTTCATGCCTGAGTAAACGTCACGCAAAACTCCATTTAAAAGTGTGCCAAGTTAAGTGTGTTTTAACTCAAGGGAGGAATGCGTGCCACATAAACCTCAAGTCAAGAGCTTTTATGAATACAAAACTTCCTTTAACCCATCCGGTGTATATGTTAGCTGTTAAACAGCACATTTACCAATTAAATATCGGTGTTTCACAGAAGCCATCTGCCACCATAAAACGTAACATTACAGTGGTAAGTTGGTGGCTTTAGCAAGTTAAAGGTTGAATTTAAAGAGTCCATTAATGTCTGGAGGATTACATGTATGCCGATTTAAAAAAAAAAATAGGTAATCATTATCTCGTAAAAAGGTATTGACTCGTCATATCCTGCATACCCATGCCAAGTGTAAATTACCATATGTATTGTGTTTGGTGCGCGGAAGCTATCGGGACAAGCTGCTGCAGATGTAAGGAACTACTTAAATCTGTCTAACCTGCTGTCGCTTCCACCACAGATGGAGTTGGAGGCTCTTCGCTCTATCTATGAGGGGGATGAGTGTTTCAAGGAAATCAGTATAGTTTCCTTTCAGTTTAGGGTGAGTACTATCCCCTGTACTGTCCAATCCTGCTTTAAAAAAACCAATAACCTGCCTCCCCAACAACATGTTTCAACAGGATATACATCAATTAAAGCAAGAAACTCAATATGCTTTTTCACTTGTACTTCATGACCTTTAACAAACTATTAGGATTGGTTCTGTAGCAGTGCCTTCTTTTACCGTCTATTGTAATGCTATCTAACAGATAGGAGACCTTGATGACACCAAAGCATTCATGCTGGACATCACATGGCCTGAGACGTACCCTGAGACGGCCCCACAAATGTCCCTTGATGCTTTTTTCAACAACAGATTGTAAGTGCTAAATTATTATTATGCATTAGTTTACATTGGTAACTGATGGCAGATTAGAATATGACATCAAAATCTGGAAACACTTAGCGCCTTTTGCCTTTGCAGGGTTCTAAACTGTATGACTGTACAACGATTAACAGATATAGTTGTAAGTGTTCCAATACTGTATGTGGATGTAGCCAATTTGTGGTTAATGCACTGTGTAGAATTTTTTGTTTTCTTTCAAATTATTCCGACATGATCAATTTCTGTTTCAAAATTGTTGCAGTCCATCAGGACTGTAACCACAATTTAAGAAATACTAAAGTCACGAGTCCTCCCAACGTAACCCCCACCCTCTCAGAACATTCTGACCAGACACCAAAAATGTTTTAAAACTGTGTTTATTATTATTACTTAGGTATTTTACATTACAATTTCCAGTTGTTTAAACAGTTAAACTATTTGTTTGGATTCCTGTACATTGAATTTCTCAACATGAAAGAAATACTCCATGAGTTATTTATTGGCCTAAAAGCTGTGTTGTAGCTCGACACACACTTTATGTGATGGTCATATTGTTTCTTTCCTTTACAATTATTTAATACCAGCTCTGCAGAGACGAAGCAGCTGATTCTTACAAAGCTGGAGGAGCAGGTGGAGGCTAACCTGGGCACTGCAATGATGTATACTCTTTTTGAGTGGGCCAAGGAGAACCAGGAGGCCCTCATGGAGAACCACAAGCCTGTAGCCACTGCTGTGGTCAGTATATTTCATCACTCCCAACTAAATACATCAGTACAGTTTTAAAATCCTTATTCGTGGGTCTATTTTTGGTACTAAGCCCTGATAGCGGCACAACCCCAGAGAGCTCTTGTCAGTCAACCATTGTGGGCGTTGTGTGGCTTCTTCTTCCCTGGATTGGTGCTCTTTTTGTCCTCCCCCTAGATTAGGTGAGAAGAACTTGTTGTAATTAGAGTTATGAGATGTGAACAAAATAACGGATTGTGTGTTGTTGTTGTTGTTGCAGACATCCAGCAGTGATGGGATTACCAGCTCAACAGCCAAGAAGAAGGAGAAGAAGGAGCAGCTGACTAAATCTCAGAAGAGGAGGATTATCAACAGAACAGGTACATTAGTCAGACTTTCCACAGGAAGATAATCTTTCATTTTAAAGGACCAAATTGGTCATTTCTTATACTGAAACCTTACGATCAAAATCTGATCCTTTCTTTACTGAACTCTACTGTGTTATGTTGCCTAGCTTGTTAGTGTTGCAGCTCTGCCCTCTTCAACACTGAGTATTCGAATGTGAAAAATGATTTGGTGACACTAGTCAGAGACTCTGTTCTGACACTCGGGTTGGCAAAATACACAGATTCGCTAAGCTCCGAATTATCATTAGGAAAGAGCACTGGAGAAACATCCAGGCAGCAGCTTCCAGTGGTGTCACACTATTCCACTGAATAGCAGGTAGGGGTTAAGGCCAATGTATGCGTCTGCGTTAAATCGTGGAGCTAAGGACCCTGCGCAGTAGCCCGATGTGCACCTCTCATAATTACAATTACACGTCGTGGTGACGCACGTCGGTCGGCCGTGACTTGGTAGCATTACATTTCCCCCAACTCATTTCCTGGTTCTCTTTCTCCAATAAACAACATGAAATCAAGGAGAGGGTTAACTTTTCCTGCTACAGATTTCCAACTGTGGTCAGAAAGCCCAGGGGAAACTGTTTCTCCCACTATGCCTCTGGAGCCGGTACTTGCTCACTCCCCCGACCAGACACTCCCCATGCACACACACATTCCGGCCCTGCTATTCTCTTAAAAATATCAACGTGCACACCAATATTTAAGTGTATAAGCTAGTAAAACCTTCAGGCCACTTACGTAGACTACAGCGAAAGCTCTGTGTGGTGCCTCCCTAGAAGCAGAAATCCTGCTTCATACACTGAAATACACCAACAAAGGCTGGGAAGAAGGAGACTTCAAGCTAGTTAAAATGAATGTAAACAATGCAGGATTAAATGGAATGCGGCCCGGCATATTTGATAGCTGTGAAACATTTGGATCTCCATAATAATTTAGAGCCAGTAGCTTTAGTGTTTAAGTCAATAGACAGCAGTGCATATTTTAACGATTTCTGCTTTCAGATCACAAAGGGGAGCTGCCAAGAGGTTGGAACTGGGTTGACGTTATCAAAGTAGGTGCATTTTATCTTCTGGCCACAAGATGGTGCACTTATTCAGCCTTAAGCCTGCAGTGACATTCATCATGAACCTTTCCATGTTTGTCTTTTTCTCTCTCGTCACTCCTGCTTAATGGTCCAGCATGTGAGTAAAAAAAAACATTTAAGTTAAATCTTTGAAATTTATTAATTCATATTTTATTTGGTTTATTTGATAGGGACCATGCATATTTATGAACATTGTTGTATAAAAAAAATCTGCAGTCCCTAGGCAGGTGACATAGGACTAACATAAAGACAGCCAGCAGTCATACAGCACTCATTCACTATAAATTAAAAAGGTACACATAATGGTGACACATACATTGACAAAACAAACAAAACAAAACAAAAATACATGATGACAAAGACGTTATTCATTCACCTCTATACTGCATTCAATTTAACAGTGAAAGTGTATATATGGGTGATGAAATGTGTGACAGTTAAAAGTGAGTGCATCTCTGGTTTTCTAGGATCCACTGTTTTGAGTTGTAAAGGTGTTGAATGAACACTCTCTTATTGGGAGGGGCAAAGCTATTCCAGATGAGAATCAGATCAAATCCTTCACACAATGCCATGTCTTATTGTTTTCCTTTGTTTTCATGTTGCAGTTGAGTAAAACAGGAGGAAAAGACGATGATTTGGCCTGAGGGCAGTGATCTGGTGCTACTTTGTACAAAGAAGTGCAGTGAAGTCTGAACTCACCTGTAGTAGCCTGTTGATGCTGCTGTCCAGATACAGTCACATCCTCCATCTTCAACATTTACTCAACATGGCTGCTTTCACCCTGAGAACCAAAGCAGGCTGGGAATGGTGGACTTCAGGACACACACACACACACACACACACACACACACACACACACACACACACACACACACACACACACACACACACACACACACACACACACACACACAAACACACTTCCAGCTAGAGTCAGACTTTGAGCTGTGAACTATTTGAAGCCCTTGCTGTGTTTTATGTGTTGTGTGCAATCAGGTGAAGACACATCATCAGCTTTTGCTCCTCCTATACAGTTAGCATTCAACCATTCTGCTCAGTCATCCATCAGGGTGGAGTGTGCTTGAGATACTTGCTGTCACTGCCATGTTTTCAGTCTGTGATTAGGCCCAGCTGCCAGGCACTGGAGCTAAAAATGTTGGATAGTGGTTCTAAATGGATGTGTCAAAGTGTACATTTTTTATAACACACAAAATGTCACCAGACAAAAGTTTTTTTTCCCCCTATAAATTTAATTCTTTTTAATAAATAAACCAAATTTGGTCTACTGCTTGTCTAAAAAATGTAATTTACTATTGTGTGAGATTTTAAGACTATAAGAAGGCTCAAGTGATCATGGTCTAAATTGTGAAGTGTGAAGTAACAAAACTGTGCCAGAGTTACAAAGGAAGTTGAGTGATTCTGCCTTCAAAATAAAACCTGAATCTGATAATTGCTGTTGATACCAATGAGGTCATATTTCTGGTAATTTGAGAGTTTAAAGATCTGTAAAGAAGTAGAAATCTTAGTTACTCAAAAAGGCTTTCATCTGATATGACTTACAAAGTCCTTGCACCCTAGAACAAAACCTCTTGACTGTGAAAAGAACTCCTGCACAGGGTCAGTACTTATCATCTAATCAGGTCAAATCTATATAGACATACAGCACTGGAACCATACACTGCATATAAGAACAGCCTGGAGCTGCTTTGATTGTGAGTCTTTCCCAATTAAGGTCCGAGGAATAACACTTGATTTACAGTGTGGGGTTTTTAATGTTACTGCACAGACTAAATATGTTACATTCTTACTGTTTTGCAGCATAACAGAAACAGATGGACAGAATGTATTAACAAGTACAATTTAAACAATATGTGAATAAATAAAATGTGTTTTCAGTCATTTTTATAGGCTGGCCAAAAATGTGTTAACCCAATCCTGGCTACAGACCAGATTTCCCCAGTAGCTGAACATAACTGGTGAAAGACACCTCGTGTAGAAGAACATCTCATGTCACTACACCTTAAACATATTTTCACGAGTTTTATACAACAGCATATCTGTGCTGTCCAAAAACTTAACGTTTACTTATTTAATTCTGCCACATTCTCAATGGACAAGCTAAATGCTGTATGTAAACTATAACACTGGCATCTGGAATAATATGAGCATATTTCATTTGGAATGAGCAGATATGACTGCAAGGCTGTACTATAAAACTGCTATATTTGAGGGGGAAACAATGTCCACTGAAATAGTTTTCCCCTTTAAACGTTTTATTTAAAAATATATATATTTATATTGCGACCGGAAGTTGGGCCTTTTATTCCTTCCTACTTGACACATTGCCGTCTCATATCGGTCGGAGGGGACGTAATGTGGACCTATAACAGGGACGGGCTTTTTGCCAAAAAGAAGAAGAAAGTAAGTGTTTTACGACAAATTATATAGTTTTAATTGTCTAATTTATACTGGATTTTAGTTTGTTTGAAAACTCTTAACCCTCCTGTTGTCCTCGGGTCAAATTTGACCCGTTTTCAAAAAGTCTCTATATCAGAAATGGGTTTCTTTCAATCAAATAACGTGGATGGTTCCATACAACGCTCTTCACAAGTAAAATAAATGATCAGCTCACTACTTTCGTTGAATTTGGGTGTTTTAGTCAATTTTATAGCAGTTGAAAAAAAAATGATAAAAGAACGTAAGAAAAAGCGCCAAAAAAATCGACAAAAACATCAGAAAAAGTGACTAAACGTCAAAACATTTCCAAAACATCGGGAAAAGCAACAAAAGTGTCAAAAAGACGACCAAAACATTGAAAAAAGTTTAATTATTTACACAGAAAAGCAAAGTTGCACGGTGCTGCCACTAACTGCAATAACCTACTGCAGCTAAAAGCTATTCAAAAATCTTTACAGAAGAGCCTGTTTGTTATGCTCAGTATTGAGTTAATCCATTATTGGATGAGTCTAAAAAAGTCTCTAGTGAGCCACTATTGGCAAAAATTAATGATTGTTGACACCTTAATATGCTTATATAGATAGTGTCAGTTTTGTTAGGATAGTATATACACATATTCTTTATGTATATCTTTAGGATGTAGGCCTACTTTGTATAGACTAATTGCAGTATTTCCTAAAGCTGAATTTCGGTCTCTAAAGTAATGTGATAATTTATATTTCCTGTGTTGCAGGAGGACAGAGAGGCTGTAACACTTCCATCTATAAACACTGGCCCAACTGCACTATGTCAGGTGAACTGTGACTTTATAGGTATATTATGTCATAGATATGTAGGTATGTATGCAGGGCTTCACATTAACTTTTATATTTTGTGGGAAATTACGTATTATTTAAATAAAGTTGACTATGATGTGCTACAATTAACTTGAAGAACCAGATTTACAACCCTTTAAAATGTAAATGAGCACGTTAACACCCAAATCAAGAATACATAAAACATATAACACTGCAGTCATCAAATATTCAGCTCTGATGTGTGTAAAGCTCCTTTTTGTATAAAAACATACAAGCGAATAAGACACAGACATAAAAAGAGTAGCTTCTGCTCATATTATGCTCATTTTCAGTTTCATAATTGTATTTAGAGGTTGTACCTGAATAGGTTTACGTGGTTTAATTTTCAAAAAACACCATATTTTTGTTGTACTGCACACGGCTGCAGCTCCTACAGAGTGAGACATCTCAGTTCTGTTCCATCTTTGTTGGGAGTCGCACATGTGCAGTACCTAGGTAAGGACTACTAGCCAGTCAGAAGCAAGAGTATGAGGGCGTGCCACGCTAGCAGCTAGGCGAGCATTAGAACGTGTGTTACAAAGTGAAGTAAAGGCTGGACTACAATAGAGCTGTTTGGAGCAGTTTGTGAACAGTGTTTTCTCTGTAAGATGGTAAGTCCCTTTGGGGTGGACTGTGTATGGAAGACTGTGGGCTTTTTCACTTTGTAAACCTATAACGTGAACAAAATGATATATACACAATAAAGGAATGGGAAAAAGCCCAAAAGCATAATATGAGCACTTTAAGCAGCCGGCATGCGCCCTCGGTGACGGGAAGCGCACGGAGACCAAACGTTTTTACCAAGTAAATTGTCCTGCTCTCTCTGTACTTCTTCTACTTCTTCTACCTACTTACCTACCTAAAAATATAGATATTATTTTATCAGACATATATTTATTAATCCTAAATGTATTATACATTTTTGACTGTATTATATAATTGCATGTTAGGTCTGTGTCACATGTCCAAATTCAGCAAAGTTGATGACATCATCAGGGTTTTTCTTTATAACACAAAGCCTGCATTACAAACTGGGGTCATGGAGACGTGGGGCATTTACTAGACAGAGGGTCTAAAAGATGCTATCGAATTGCATTATGGGAAATGTAGCATCCAGTGTTTTTGGGGCTTGACCCATGGTAGGACTTAAAGTGAGGATATCTCTGCCTCTGCTGCTTTGATTTTGACCATGTACAAATTAAATGTCTCTTGCAAATCCACAAACTTTATAGAAGTTTAATACTAAATCACCGGAGTGCCATTTTAATTTAAACAGACAGATTAGCACTTTAAGTAAATAGGTGAAACAGTTACCTTAACATACTGTACCCATTCTTATGTCTTCTCTGACGCTCTTATTTTTTAGAGGACAAACAGGTATTGGCATGAGACCAAACTGAAGCCAAAGCACCTCAGAGTAAGTGTCTCAGGCCAACACGGAAACCCTAAAGTTTCTGTTCATTCATTTATGGCTAAAGCAATCACAATGTTTTTACAGTGGAGCCCATTTTTTCAAGGTATGTCATTTATTTATTTATATATCATTTTATGTCAGTGAATGTGCCCATTTCATCTTTAAAATGAAACAAAACAGACATAAACCTGTAAGTCTGAGGCAGTTCCTTTGTCAGCTTTCTTTTAATACAGAACTCAACTCAATCATACAGACCTTTTTGTTTTTTGAACAGGTTAAGGCTACCAAGGCCTTACTAGACCTACATGGATATGGGAGAACAATTGAGGACTCAACAAAGTTACTGAGGAGCATGGAGACACTCAGCGAAGAAGATGACGGCAAAGAAGAAAGAGAGGGAAAAAAGAAGGGCAGAGAGACGGACAGTGGGACTTATCTGTCTGTTGGGTCAAACAAAGATGATGTGGACAACGGAAGTGACGACAAACTCCCAGTGACAAACCTGACGTGTGATACAACGACCAGTGAGGTTCAGAGAAAGGAGGAGCCTCCATTTCTTGTTGAAGAGAAGAGATTCATGGTCTACATATGTGGTGGATACAAAGGTAAGAATGACCAAATCTCTGACATGTTTATACTGTGGAACATATTCTTTTTTGAATGCCTGGCAGGTGTTCAGAATCACTCCAAACCATTGTTATAACTCAGTCTTTAGTTTGACATTGGAGAGTTAGATGAGAAGATTAATACCAATCTCATGTCTGTAAGTTAATATGAAGCTGGAGCAAGCAGACAGTTAGCTTAGCTTAGCATAAGCGCAAGAAAAAACTGGTAACAGCTAGCCTGGTTGTGTCCAACGGTATCAACATCTGCCTATCAAAAACGCAAACTCACAAAACAAAACTCAGAAACTGAAAAACTGTCAAACTAGGCGGTGCAATATGAATCAAGATTCTGTTACTGTATTGCCTATCTCTCGCCTCAAATGTTTTCAGAAACACATTTTATGGTATAGCTGTAATCTGAGAAAGTTTGTGATTTGGCTGCCATTCTTTTCCTGCTTGAAAACAGACCAAGCACCGCCCCGACTTGCAGCGCTACGTCACACGTTTTGTTGCTCTCATTGGTTGTAGGTCTCTTCAATTGCAGCCAGAGACATTTTGGTCTGGATGGTTGATACCACCCTTTGGAAATCGAAAATCAAAAGAGAGGTTCCAGACTAATATGAATTTGCAAGTGAGTCTGGTGCCAAGCTAGTGAACCCACTGCTGTTCAGCCTGGAGTTAAGTTACTCTTTAGGGTGCTGATATTTCAGATGCTGTTCAGTTTGCTGCCCTCAAGTTACCAAATAAAACCAATTAATGGTGCTTTAAGATTTAGGTTAAAACTAAATGTCAATACACCCTGAAGAAGGCCGCTTTGTACCGATACCAGTGGGTTGCTGCCCAGTTCTATTTTTAATGGAAGATTTTGATATGAAATAGCCATTCAAATAAAGGCTATTTTAATTTTTTCACAAGAAGAGTGCCTTGGATCTTTTTTATTTATTTATTTTTCTCTTTTGAAGTTGTTAATATTTGTTGTTTTGTTCCACATATGACTTTTAGCTCCATCACCACATAATTCGGCAGCCATATTTATTAAATGCAAAGAAATGTCACAACAGTATTGATCATTTAGAATTTGTCTTTCTCTGTTTTCTAAAGCAAAATCAGTCCCAATTGACATACAGTAAAAGGAAGATGTAACAATTGTTTTCCACATGTGCATATGTGTTTGATTCAGACACAGTTGCAGAGAGAAGTGCGCTCATGGAGAATGTTTATCCCAGACTGTATCTGTACTGTAAGCAGAGAGGCTACGACTTCAGCATGGTTGACCTCCGCTTGGGGGTTGGATCACCTGTAGCTGAATTCCACAACACTGTAGAGCTGCATGTGGAGAATCTCCAGCGATGTCAGGAAACCCAGGGTCCAAACTTTATAGTGAGATATCAGCATGTTGTATTATGTAACAGTAAAAGTGCCGAGACAGCATCTTTGCATTTTAGATGATGAATTCATATGTATCTCCTCTCTTCTGTTGGTCAGTTGTTTGTAGGACAGAAGAATGAGGTCCAGAGCCTTCCCTCCACCATCACCAGAGAGGCTTTTGAGGCCATAGTGAGAGTGGTGGAGAAAGACCAACAGCAGGCGTCCAAGAACAAACCAGTGGAGGACTTTCCTGCCTCAGGCTCCCAGTCCAGCATCACTACAGACAGCAGCTCTGGCAGTTTTGTCCAGGATTCCATTTATGGGAATGATCTGATTTTCAGAGAACAGGCTGAAGTCTCAGGACTGCTGAGCCAGAGCTCCTACAACTCATTTTCAGGAAGAGAGGAGGCCAGACTCAGCCCTGTGGGTGCAAGGAGCCCGGGGGATTTGGACAAAGACCTTACGTTACTCCAGACGTGCTACAGGCTGGACAGGAATTGCCTTCCTCCTATTTACCGCTTACTTCCCATCAGGTGAAAACAATCTGCTGGTCACAGTTTATGGTGTAGCAGATCTAGCCATGACATGCTCTCCCTCACAAAGATTTTTTGTTAACATTTTTAAGGATTGCAATGTCAGTTGGTTGGTTTGTGTAGACTGAAATATCTCAACAACTATTATGGCGCTTACCCACTGCTAGTACTTAGCTCTATTCTACTCGGCTCGGCTCAGCTCGACTGTGGCTCCCCATCCTCCTTTTTCCATTGCAGATTTAGTACCGCCTCGTGCGTGAGGTCATCATAGCGACGCTGCAGGAAACTGCCGTGACCTAACGCGACAAGCACACAGAACGTCGAAGGTGTGTTGTTTTTGACTCTCGGTATGTGGCTGTTTGCCAGAAGACACATTTTGTTTCAAAAGATGCTGGAGGCAGCAAAAAAACACCGCTGGCTAAACTATTTAAAAATGGCGGGTTTGTTCAGGTCACCCCGTCTGTCGCTAGCAATGATGACGTAGTGATAAGTGACGATTCTCTCCGACCAATCAGTAGTCTGCAGGTTTTCACGTCACCTTTTGGTATCGCATTAGCTCACTCGGAACCTCGACAGAGGTGATACTAAAAAAAGTACCTGTTGGCAGGTACCAGGGACTTTTTTTCATAATGGAAAAACAAAAAAGGCGAGTAGAGGCGAGGCGAGCAGGTACCATGTAATGGAAAAACGCCTTTAGATCTATAACCCCAGAGAATGAATCCTAATGACCGTGGCAATTCTCAGACATTTCCTCTGCTATCATCATTAGGGTTGAATTTTTGGTTTTGTGTGAAATATCTCATCCCGTTTGATTGATTGGCATGGAATGTTGTACAGATATTCACTGTCCCCAAAGTATAACTCCCAGTGACTTGTTTATTTTCCTTATAGTCAATCACATTATTCAATGATGGATTGGTACAAAATGAGTGACCGACATTCATGGTTCCCAGAAGATTAATACTAATGGCTTAAGTTATCCTCAGACTTTTAATTACATTTTTTGCCATTAAATTTAATACATGTTCCCCACACAATGAATTGTAATAACTTTGATGATACCCAAAGTTTTATCTAATGTTATCATCCGATCAAAATTTCAATATGACCAGTACTTTGGCTAAGATTTACATTACCAACAACTACTTCTGGAATTGTTGGGTCTCTGTAAATTATTATGGTCTAGAGTATGGTCTAGACCTACTCTATCTTTAAAGTGTCCTGAGATAATTCCTGTTATGATTTGACACAATAAATAAAATTGAACTGAATTGAATGACAAATAAAGATCCTTGAACCTACCTGGTGAACATCAGCAGTCATTGTGAGTATATAAGCATGCTGATTTTAACGTTCATTTTAACATGAACCAGAGCAAATTCCTAAACAATCCAGCTATAATTGTTCTTGTGTAGAAGAAAGGCTCATGTCTATCAGCCCCTCTATCATCCTGTCACAACAGTCAATAGGATTCAACATCTAGAAAACATACCCTATTCATGATCTCCTGGTGACATTCACAGCTCTCACCATCCTGACATGTTGAGCATGGACATGGAGCGCAGGAAGCAGGCCATGAAGGACTGGAGCGCTACCTGCCGCAGACTTTGGGTGATTCTACAACGCAGCGCAGATGAGGCAGTGGGGCAAGAAGAGGCATCACTGTTACTCAGAACAGGTACGGTTGAAAAACATATAGTGTTATTTTTTTTCTTCTCATATGATAGACAGTGGTGGGAGAAGTATTTAGATTATTTTCTTAAGTAAAAAGTACAAATTCAACACTGTAAAAATACTCTGTCACAAGTAAAAGTCCTGCATTGAACATGTTACTTAAAGGAGAACTCCGGCCAATTTTAACGTTAATCTTGATCGCTATAAATATGCGAGTACAGTCGGAAAAAAAACAAGCCGAATTGGTGCGGTCAACATGGAGTAGCTGCAGCTACGTCTACGAGCTTCCACTTAGCTAAAACGCCAGTTGTCTGGGCAAGTTTTAGAGTGCCTTTGTGCTTCTTAACAGACACAAAATGCAATTAAAGCTGCAAGCAGCGTTGGACGGGCCCTCGCGCCTCTGCGCGCGTCGGGGTTACTGGCGGACACCGCTCCTTGCGACCGTGCATTTGCGTGGCACTTAGACACTGCAAATCGTCACCAATGAAAAGGGAACTCCCTGCTGAGTTCAATGATACCTCACACAAGACTCTACGTCATACAGTTCATTAGCTGTGAAAGGGGGGCGTGGCCAAAGCATAGGGGTCAGGGCAAACCTTTACCAATAAAAAAGGAAGTCTCTGCTGAGTTAATTGATACCTCACATAAGACTCTACCTTAAACGGGTCACCAGTTATGAAATGGGGCGTGGCTTAAGCATAGGGGGGCGGGCCAAACCATCAGCAATGAAGAAGGAACTCTGCTGAGTTCAATGACACCTCACACAAGACTCTACCTTTAAACGGTTCAAATGGTATAAAAGGGGGCGTGGCCTGAGTAAGTGGGCGTGGTGAAAGTATGGGGGGCAGCTCATTATCACATGTAGACCACACATTATAAGTTTCATGTAAATCGGATGATGTTTGTCATATAAAGTTTTTCTTTTAATTACTTTTCATCGTTAACGTCTTAAGATGGCACAGACCAAATTTGAAGTTGATCGGATAAAATCTCTAGGAGGAGTTTGTTAAAGTACATGTGGAAATGGTCAAAATCGCACTAATTTTGAACCTTCACATAAAAATGGCGGACTTCTTGTTGGGTTTAGGGTATGGCTCCAATGACGTTTTTTGTACGTCTTGACATGCTTCATATGTGTACCAAGTTTCGTTAGTCTACGTTAAACGTACTGCAGGGGCTCCATTTTGTTAACTTTGTAGGGGGCACTAGCGAGCCATTTTTGTGCGCCTATTCCCGAAACCCTTAAAATACGTACATTTTCACCAGACTTGATGCGACCGCCAATTTTGGTGAGTTTTGGAGTATGGTAAGCCCCTCAAAAAGGCAATTAATTTGCCGGGAAAATAATAATTCCTTCAGTTTCAATAGGGCCTTCGCCGCTGTCGCGCTACGGCCCTATTAAAATGTCTGTGCAACATGAACAGGGCCCTTACGTGACAACAAGATGCGTTTCAACTCAGACATTGTTTAAATTCACCTACCTTGTCTCTATCCTGCCAGTAGCTAGCTCGCCCTGCTAGTTGCTAGCTGCTAGCTGCCGTGTGTTCAGCCAGGTTTCTGTGACCGGCATCCTTGCTTATGATTCCTCCCAGCCTTCGTTGCCTCCCGCTCCCCAACAATCACTCGAGCGGCCACTGTTCTGGCTATGTCCTCCAGAGGACAGGTCATGCCTTCGCGACGAAAACTTGAAGTTTATTCCCCCTCAAAAATAGGTAATTGAGCACTGTAGTGGTTATGCCCATATCAGTGACTATGTAACTACATGGAAACGGGCCAAATGATGTCTGTAGCTTGCACAGTGATAGCATTAGAGAAGGCTAGCTGTAGTCTCGCGCTGAAGTCCTGTTGTAGCAGGAAATGGTAAACAGTGTGCAGATTGCTCCGAGAAGCAAGTATGCTGGTCGGGCCTGCTAGTCCGGCTAAGGGAACTACCACACAGATCGCTACTGCCAAGCCTCCTACTCACCAACACCAGATCGATCACACACAAAATGGATGAGCTACAAATACACACGGAACTGCTGCGTGATGATTATCACAGAAGCCTGGCTGAACACACAGCAGCTAGCAGGGCGAGCTAGCTACTGGCAGGATAGAGACAGGGTTGGTGAATTTAAACAATGTCTGAGTTGAAAACGCATCTTGTTGTCACGTAAGGGCCCTGTTCATGTTGCACAGACATTTTTATTGCATTTTGTGCCTGTTAAGAGGCACAAAGGCACTCTAAAACTTGCCCCGACAACTGCCGTTTTAGCTAAGTGGAAGCTCGTAGACGTAGCAGCAGCTACTCCATGTTGACTGCACCGATTCGGCTCGTTTTTTTTATCAACTGTACTCGCATATTTATAGCGTTCAAGATTAACGTAAAAATCTCCTTTAAAGTGGCTATATGTCAAACGATTAAAATATTTAATCACAATTAATCGCATTAATGTCATAGTTAACTCACAATTAATCACACATTTTTATCTATTCTAAATGTCCCTAGATTTCTTTTTGTCCAATTTTTTTTCTTCTCATTTTAATGCTCTTATCAACCTGGAAAAGTGCAACAGCTTGCTTTGTGCTTTTGTTGCCTGGCTTTGACGAGGGGGCGGAGAATTTGCATCAGCTGTGTGCTTGGCCATCAAGTGGTATTTCAGACTGGACGTGCTGCGATGATAGCTCAGTTCACAACGACAAAACACACAAATCACTTTGGTCTTGTCAATGGAACCATTTGGCAACTTTTTAAAAGTAAACTTTCCATTCAGAATCTTATTGGCATCCATTTCGCCGTCTCGCGCTCGCCATCCACTCAAAACGTAACGTTAGCCTACTACTCTTTGGCCGGCTCACACACCCAAAGTGTGTGCGGTGTGCCTGTTGTTTTATTTCCGGTCTAGCTAGATCCGGTGTGGTGTTGTAGTTTTTCTAACGTTACTAGTTGTTGCAACAGCATGTGAAAAAAAACTACAAAGTTTGCTATGCCAAAAAGAACGTTAATCTCGCGGTAAATTTTTTTTGACGAAAAATCGTTAAAATGGGTTGGCGTTAACGCTGTTAATAACGCGTTTAACTGACAGCACTAATTAAAATGCAATTAGGCCTAGTCTATATAAAGAAATCTCTTGCTTCCTTTTACCTGGCTGGATACTCACTAACACAGGCTTTTCCGGTGTTACAAAGAAATCTTTAAAAGCTATAGTGTGTAGTTTCTGTCTCCCCATGAGGAATTCTAAGTAATGACAACAAAACTGTAGGCGAGTCCAAATGATACAAGCCTTCCGTGACCGCGCACCGCACCGCCCCTCCCCCCCTCCTCCACACAGTTGCTAGTAGCCAAGGAGGACACGGAGGATTAAAAAAATGATGGATGGATTCTTCAGAAGAGGTCATTATCTTCACTTGAGTTTCTGCGTGGGAAAGTCATCGGACGACACAATCTTCTGAACATAGTCATACTGAGAAATACAGAGAGAGTTATGTGGAGCTGATAGGCTTAGCTTAGCTTAGTAGCAACATTTGGCAATGGCTTGAATATAGCTTTCATTAATATCAAAAAGTTACGCTAAAGTAAAAAGTTACACTAAACCTCTAAGTAAAAGTAAGTATCATCAGGAAAATGTACTTAAAGGATTAAAAGTAAAAGTACTCAATGCAGAAAAATCCTCACATTTTAGAAACTGGAAATGATCAAAACAGTTTTGTCAATCAACTTTAATCGTCTAATCATTTTAGCTGGACTTGTTATATTGGTGGGTAGTTTAATTTATAATGAAACATCGTATTTTACAAACTACATGCTTTGTGTGCAAAAATCTTTTGTAAAGTATCTAGTAACTAGGGCTGTCAAACGATTATTTTTTTAATCGCGATTAATCGCTGAATTTCAATAGGTAATTACAATTAATCGCATGTTTTATCACATGATTAAAATTCTATTATTTTGCAATTTAAGTACATATTAACAATGGAAAGCAATTCTTACCATTGTATCTTGATTGGGAATCAAATGAATGCAAGGAAAGTTACTTTATGAACTTGACTTTAAGATTTGTATTTGTTTATTATTTATTTACTGTAAACAAAAGAAAAATGTGTGAATCTGTCATTATTGCACAATTCCTCCAAGTACCTAACTAAAAAACTAAAAATCCCTATCCTTACTAGAGTCAATATAGTGTGCAATAACTTCTAAATAATTTTGATTACTCACTGACGTCCAGTGATCACTGGTTAATGAGACAGCGTTTGCACTTTGCAGCAGTTCCAGTTGGGCTGCTTTCTCCGTGTCGTACAGGCTGTATATGCATGAAACTACTGTCCCCCTTGACGGCAATGTATAAGACGGGTCAGAACATGCCACCATAGTACTTCTTTAAGACCCGAGTCTTCTACGATGCTGATAGGTCTGCAGTTAGTTGCCACCCGTTTCGCAAGAGCTGTAGTAATTTTTTGGGATTTGCTTTAATAGCCTGCTAGCATCAACCTGGGTCACGTTAACTGTACTACTATGCTTATCTCGTAGGTGGTAGCTCAAGCTTGACGTGCTTCGGTGATATTTTAATTTGGCTTTACGCAATGTGCATATGGCGTTTGACTTGTCTACTGAGCCGTCCGGGAGTTTTGGAAAATAAAAAGCGCCATTCAGAATTGTGTTGCTGCTGTCTTTCTCCATCATGCCTGCAGCCTGCAGCAGCAAGATGTGTTACGAAGAAGTATGGCAGCTTGATGATAAGTAAAGGTGCGGCAAAGGGTCAAAATAGTAGCCTGTTAGGCACGATGCAAAGCCGAGTGAATTGTAAAATAAATTAATAAATGGCGGCATTTGATTAATGTGATTTAAAAAAATCGCATCGCGATTAACGCGTTAATGCTGACAGCCCTACTAGTAACTAAAGCTGTCAGATTAATGTAGTGGAGTAAAACGTACAATATTTCTCTCTGACATGTAGCGGAGTAGAAGTAGAAAGTGGCATGAAATGAAAAGACTACAAGTAGCTCAAATTTTCACTTAAGTACAGTACTTGAGTACATATACTTAGTTACATTCCACCACTGATGATAGAGGTGTCTCCTTAATCTTTCTGGCCAAAGAATTCCACTGTGCTGATGGATTCAGAGGAAGCATTGCAGTGAATCTCAGTATGGACGTATTATAGTTTATAGCTTTAAAAAGCTGAACTGAAGTTCCTATGGTTTAAAAACAGTGACAAGAACTTATTTCCTGAGGTATATGCTAACTAATGGCACAAACAGATGTCACCATGATCTTTTCCGTTTTTTATGTGTAGTTCTTGACTGGGAGGTAGAGACGGCTCTGCAGTCTGTAAAAGACGCTCCGCCAGAGGAGCACTGCCACTGCTATAAAAGGCTTATCCCAGACCTTTACAACAACCTGAAGAATAAACATGCTGCTCAGTACACCGACCTCCAGGAGGGACGGGCTCAGCTCGATCCAGTCCTCAGCACAGCACACCAGCAATTCATGGACCGGCTCCATGAAAAGGTATTTTCACTGTTACTAGCTCTTAGTCTATATCCACGACGTTCCACTTCCTGGATTGCTCTGTTGCCGATGGAAATTCCGCCGGATTTCATTCATTTAGGCCGGATATCCGCTACCTTGGGCTTTCTTTGTGTTGGCATTTTAAACTTGGATTTATGAGGACTATGGTTGACCTTTTCTCAGATCTCTGCAAAGCTAGACTATCTGTCTAATCATGTTCCACCAAAACAAGTTCCTTCCCGAGGCTGTGGAGGTATAGGTCTAGCAATGCGAGACTACGGCTTCAACTGAAATCACATTTAGTCGTACTTTTTTTTTATTTAAAGCTGGTTTGGGATCAATCAGAAGTGCTCCTTTACTCTGTCAGCTTCTGAGAAGGCATGCTGGTCTACATGTCTGACAGTTGACAGAGGCAAAGAGACAAAAACTTTTCTCTGCTAACTGTGGCTTGCAGTACTTGGACAGTCAGTGTTTTGTTAGAAGCAGTGTTGAAGAATTAATTTAGCATCTAAAGTCACTGTAAGTTTTTAAACTGTTAAGTGTGCTTCAGCAGACAAGCGAGCTTGCAGTATGGTGTTAGCAGTGTTTTCCCCGGGTGGATGTTTGTTTGGCTTGTTAAGCAAACCAAAGTGCAACACAAGACATGTCTTTGTAGATTTTCTTCTCTTGTCTTTCAGTTCCGCCTCTTAAGTATGTTTTATTAATTTCTATGTCTACATCATCAAGCTGCGCCACACCAACATTTATGAGCGTAATGTGGGATGGGGACGGAAAGGACTGAAACACAATCGCTCACACCAGTTCTACATGGAGCGCATCTCCTCCCACTTTCAAAGGACTGTTATCAACTCCCTCAATAAGTACAACATACACACATATGGAAACATTTTATGAACTAATCTCTGTGTTATAAGGGTTACATCTATGTTCTTTCACTTTTTCAGAGTAATGAAGGCCACCAAAACTCAAGGTCCCTTTGACACAGTGAGGAGAGAAGCTGTCAGAGTGCAGATACAGGGCGACATACAGCGTCACATTGACTATGGACTCCATCTGTGAGTGGCTCATTGTCTTTCTTGTCCATTACCAATCACAAGAGCTGAAAATACACCACACTCTGGTGTGCTTAGGTTACAGTGACTCACAATCCTCTGTTGTATCCACACTTCCTTGTGTGATACCTTGGCTGATAAGATAGCTGTATTTTTACATAAAAATCGTTGCCAGTGTTTTGCTTTCAGCCTATTTATTCCAGTGTCCCCTGGTTGGATTAGTGTAGAAGGGCTTTTTTTTATATTATCGCCTCTAGTTGCCAAAATCAGAAAAAAATTCAAATCCTTCACATGTTGGCTTTAAAATATATTTAACTTGAATTTAATTGGGCTCTTTTAATGGTCCTGAAAACCTCAGTTATTACTGTGAGCAGTGGGATCCACACAACACAAAACCATCTGTTAGTTAGAAGATTACCTGTTTGTTGTTGTCATTGCTTTCCTCTCTGGTTTAAAGTGGATGATGTTTAGTTGGGAAAATATGATGTCACGTATTTCCATGTAGTAATCAAAGTCTGCGACATTTGACTGTTGCCTAATTACTCATAAATATTTAATGTTATAGTGAAGTACTTTTAAATTTAAACCCAACAAATGTTAACGGCCTGGTCACATCACCACATTTTTATAATACATAAAGAATAATATTTGCAGTCCGAGGTGTCCTGTCAACAGCTTTACAGACCAATCTTTTATAATAGTGGTCTCTGGGGAAAATGTTTCTTGGGCCGCATTTTTTGTTGCAGTACTGCGAGTGGCCACCAGGACAAACTGGCAGCAAGGCCAAGAGGCGTTGCTGTATCACACTCTTGATACCTCAGTTAGCACTGTCAAGCAGGTTGCTATTGGTCAGTGGTGTGAATTTGAAGCCCTTTCAATTGAAATGACTTGATTTACCTAAATTATTTAAGTGCTGGTGTGACTGAGATTTTACATGGTGATGAAAGAAAAAGTACAGAGCAACCACAGAGTAATCTATAACTATCTAATTGGGCTACTCAGACTATTTAACAGAGTACAACATATTAATAACGTATAAGTATTCTTAATTGTATTTCCACACATGCTAAAGTTCCAGTTTAACTCCAGTGCGATTTCCTTCCATCCATCAGGGGGAAGGGCTGTACTTTGAGGCGGGCTTTCCTAGCTGATGTGAAGAAGGCAGTGGAGCAGTCAAAAACCAGACCCATCCTCCTACTGGGACCACCAGGCTGGGGAAAGAGCACCACCATGGCTGCAGTAGCACAGCTAGCGCCCTCATGGCTACCGGGGTGAGATGCTGGTAGAGCAGAGAATAGCATGTTAGCAATAACGTTTTTTGGTTTGTGGTGGGTCGTTGATTGAACCATTCCATTTTTTATGTCCCATTGGCTCAGAGCTGTGAAGATATTGGTGCACTTCATTGGCTTCACTGGAGAGAGCAGGAATATTCGACTGGTCCTGCAGAGTCTTTGTGTCCAGCTGGCTGAAGCCTACTGTACCCACACACAGCTGTCAGAGGTACTGGACCATCTCCAGTAAACACAGCTTCACTTTTAAAGAGATGCCAAGATGTATTTGTTCTTCCAGGGCCTTCATCAGCTGATCAATGAGTTCCACTCTCTGTTGGGACTAGTGGGAGCAGAGAGGCCCCTTATGGTCCTGCTGGACGGGTTGGATGAGCTGTCTGAGGAACATGGTGCAGACCTTTCCTGGATCTCAACTCCTCTACCTCCCAATGTCTACCTTATTCTCTCTGCAACCACTGACTCCCACTGTACTCACACTCTGCAGGTCAGTATGGCTCCATTGAAGTAGTCGACATTATAAATTGTACTGTAACTTTAAGAAAAGGTCGATAAAGCAAATCAATCAAAATGTGATAAATATTTGTGGTTTTAGAAGGAGTTATGGGCTAGAACAATTTCCTGCGGCCATGACAGAATTTGGGGCTGATCACACCGAGAAGATTGCGATTAGCATAAGCAATATACAGGCTAATTAAAGTCTTGGCATGGCATCAAAACAGGAAGGAAATGGTAAACTCTCCTCTTGCTTGATATGATTGGCTCCCTGTGCCAAGTGGGACATTGACGAGTGGTGCGACTCTGCGCCTTGTGCTGAAAAGATGAGAATATTTGAACTTTTATGCATGTCTAAAAAACCGCTAGAAAAACACACCATGGGGTGCAAGAAAGAAGTGCAGCATTCAATGCAGCTGTAAGCAATAACTACGGCTGCCCACATACATTTGACCTTGTTGTGCATATTGTTGGTTAAAATGATATATATACCCTTGTTACATAAACTAATCTAGTAAATATGATATTTATACCTGACAGATTGTTCTCTCTTACCAACAGTCAGCCCATCCCACTGTCCTTTCCCTCCCTCCACTCAGTCCTGATGACATCACAGCAGCTTTGGAGACCAAGCTGCAGACTGACCAGAGGTGTCTGCAGGAGCAGCAGTGGCAGCTGCTAATCCAGGCTTGTCTCTCCTGTCCCTGCCCTCTCTACCTGGAAGCAGCTTACTCTGAGAGCATGCTGTGGATGTCCTACTCCCCCCAGGCCAGCATCAGTCTTCCAGCTAGCCTGGAGGGCCTCTACCTCGCCATGCTGGCTCGCTTAGAGAGAGAGCTGGGGAGGCAGCTAGTGAGACGGGCTGCATCTCTCATATCCATCTCACGTTGGGGTGTCACTGAAGAGGTGAGGAAAGCTACATTTACGTACAGGCTGCTTGGCATTGGTGAACAGGGATTTCTATTATTAACCTTAAAACTACATTTGTCACCATTTTCATAATAATATGCAGTTGTGCCTCAGTTCTTGGTCCTATGCTGTGACCAAGAACTGCTGCATGCATGCTGCCCCTTGGCCACAGTGGCCCCGTTTTCACCTGCTATTAAATCTGATCTGAGTGATCGGATCACAAGTGGACAGCTCTCAGTACAGGTGAAAACACTATTAGGATGCATTGAGGATGCATTGAGATCCGATCATTGAGACCACATTTGGAGATGGCCTGAGCCACGTGTCTGCATTCTCATAGCAGTGAGAACGGGAATGTGTTCTGGGCCACATTAACCTACTCAACTGTGTAACGATACTCATTCAAAGTACTTCTCATGTCACAGAAAACACTGAGAGTGAATCATGTGTTTTGGTTGTGAATGGAATGATGTCCGTGTTTATTTGGGGCAGTAAGAGCCGATCACAAGTGGTCACTCAGGACGCATTTGGAGACACATTCTGCTGCCAGGTCGGAACACACATACGTAGAGCTGTCCACTTGTGAGCGTATCACTCAGATCGGATTTTAATATCAGGTGAAAATGGGGCTATCGTTATGCTGATGACGCAACGCTCTTTTAATTGCAGTAACTCTATGAAGCTCAACACGATTCAAAACTGTCTTAATGCAATAAAAGAATGGATCACTCAAAACTTTCTTCTACTTGACAAAACAGATTATCATTAGGCCCAGGTACTGTTATGCACAACTACTCAAATTTAATTTGCCCGTTTACCCAAAATGTTAAACACAGTGTAAAACAAATCTTGGGATTACCTCTGATCCCAACCTAGATTTTAACCTAAAAGTTGAACTCCATGTAAAATCTCTGGTTCAGTCCTGCTTTTTCTAACTAAGTAATATCAGCCAAAAATCAGATCCCTACTTCAGCCAAAATACTGTTGATAACACAAAATCTAACCTACTCTAATCTTTTCCGCATTACAGCTACTGCTCATATATCAATTTTAGAAGTGATGCCTAAGATTTATTCAGCAATATTTAAAAAAAAAAAAGACATACCCAGAAATTACAATTTATTACAATTTGGGGCTGTAGTCAGTAATAATAACTTTCTACTCATCAAATGAAAAAAGAAGTCCAACAAGGCAAGACATAAACAGTCAGATCATCTGAAAGATTTTAAAAGAATAATTAACATCTCAGGAAATACACCCAGTCTCATGTCTCTGCATTATCTACGGAGCTGAAGTCAGAATGTGGTTAGCCTAGCTTAGCATAAAGGATGTAAGCAGAGAAGGTTAGCTTGCTAGTTTTATAATATGCATACCACTACCTCTTAAACTTAATTAACACGCTGAATCTCATTCGTTGTAGGGGAACTTATGTGCTGGAGCTTTTTCTTTACAAACAACAGTGTATCCACCTGCCGAGTGCTTGAGTGCAGTGTCTCTGGCTGTAGTGCTGGTTGCCAGATACAGTCTTGAGCACAGGTTTTGGTTTTTGTCTGTGTATAGGCGCAATGGTACCAAACCAACCTCACTGATAACAAAGAGCGCTGAGCACAGTCCATGTGTTCACCAGGGAGTGGTTCCAGCATGTCACCATTTTCACATTCTGTTTGTGTTCAGATTAAACAAACGAGACACAAAATGTTAATCAGTGAGCTTTACAGGTGTTGGCAGCTGTATTGTTGCCAGGTTAGCTGTTCCCCCTGCTCCCAGTGTTTATGCTAGTATGGACTAACCATTCCTAGCTTCAACCTACAAACAAACGATTGATATCTTCTCAGCATACAGTTATTCTGTATTTGGTCACTTTAATGTAACTAGTCATTTTATCTCAGTCATACCAGTATTAAAGTGACTTCCAGCGCAAAAGCCTGTATATGAATGGGATCAATTGGACATTTTGAACCAATAAAATGCTTGTGTCCATCATCCAGGAGTTACTGGACCTACTGGCCCAAGATGGAAAGGTGCTCCAGGAAGTGACCTCATGTTACTCCTCTTCCGGCCACCCCAGGGTGCCTTATGTCCTGTGGGCTCGACTGAAACGTGACCTCGGTCATCACCTAACTGAGGTCAGGACAGATGGGACGTGGGTGTACCGCTGGACCCATTCTGAGCTGAGGCGTGTGTGCATGAAGCATTATTTAAAAACGGATGATTCTCTCATGGCTGTGCATGCAGATTATGCCAACTACTATAGACACAAGTCACAACACACACACATATTTCAGCCACTGGCATGGACACTGGATGAGGATGGTGAAGGCATGAGTAAAAGTTACAGATTCAATCTGAGGAAGCTTCACGGGTTACCCCACCACCTGGTTCGCTCAAGCCAAATCTTGCTCTTCCTGTCCGAATGCATTTTCAACTATGAGTTCCTGCTCCATAAATCCTGGGGTCTGTCTGTCCTGGACATCGAGGAGGACCTGAAGAAGGCTGTGCTGCCAGACAAGTAGGTCCTTTCAGAGGACAGATAGAATGCTGTCCTGTTGTCTTAAACTGCATATACCATTGATGACGATCACAGTTGTCTAAAGCAAGAAGATCCTCACTTTGCGTCTTGGCTTTGGTTCAGTTTCATGTCCCTGATTTCAACTTTACTTACCTTCCAGTTTCTGCTATCCAAAGACATGCATATCAAGTAATTAGAAGAAATGACATCAGAATAGTGAAACATTATGTCCTTTTTCTTTAATAACCATTATTCTACCTTGATGGAAAATGTCATAAAGTCAAAAGAAAGATGTAAGAGAATTGACAAAGTGTTCCACTCAAACTATTTTGCACTTAAAGGTTCTCTGTAGAGTTTCTGACCACTAGTGGTACACGGTCAATTTAACTAGGGATGCACCGATCCGACTTTTTCAGTCTCGATACCGATACCGATGCCTGGGCTTTGTGTATCTGTCGATACCCGATACCGATCCGATACCATTGTTGAATTAATAATAAACTGTATACCTTCCACCTTATACCTTCCTTCCACCAAGAGGAAGAGACTAAAGGCACCAGACTTTCCTAACTAAACATTACTTACTAAGAAAAAATAACATAGATGTAATGTATTGAATTCTTATTTATTTGTTATTTCAAAAACAACTGTGCATTCAAATCGAAAATAGAATGTAATCAAACTTCTTAAAATAAATTTAAATAAATAAAATGTAGCTGTAGAAACAAAATAGTGTATTGGTCAAACATACAAAAGTAATCAAACAGTTACCAAACATTGTAAACATGTAAACAAATATTTGAATTCTTATTTATTTGTTGTTAAAAAAACAATTGTGCATTCACATCTAGTATTGTACTTTGCAGTTCTACCACCACCCCTTGAAACATTTACTTTGCAGACATTGCAAACAGCTGACGAACTAGTTGGTGTGGCAAGCGTGAAATATCTCCACACAGCCGACTCTTTGGCTCGCTCCATGTTGCTTAACTGTTAACTCAACTCTTCCACCATGCGACACACGTGCTGCTGACGAATGACGTAGGATGTGCTGCGACGGAGGAAAAAAAAAAAGAAAACTGGATTGGCCCGTGGATCTGTTAATTTTTCCGATCCCCAATCCAGCTATTTTGTCAATATCGGGGCCTATATTCGATCTTAATATCGGATCAGTGCACCCCTAAACTTAACATGCATTCCTGTGTTGCACACTACAACGATTGACAGTCTTTGGTGTTTTCAATTGTGTGAAAATGAAAATTTCAAGGCAATTTATCCAATAGTCGACACATTATCAGTCTGACCTAAAAAACATTTCAACCTGGTGGTGTGAGAGGAAAGGTCAGGGGTCTCTGGTGAACATGAGCGTCTGTTGTACATTTCATGACAATTGATCCAATAGTTGTTTGGATTTTACTCAAAACCAAAAATATCAACCTCATGGTGGCTTTAGAGACACTAAGGATTTATCATGTGGGTACCATTACCAAACTGACAATCCATCCTATAGTTGAGATGCTTAGAAGTGTTTGAAGAATTCTGTGCAGAGCATACACATTACTTCTTTCTTGAGATTGTGTGCAAGTGTAAAAAGAATCTTTGTTAACCATGTGAAAAGGCTAAATTTATTGGCCTGTTCTAAATGGCCGCACTTGAGGCCTGTGTTCATAGCCTCTTCTTGGCTGCATCCCACTGCCTCCTCAAGCTTTCTCCAAGATTTTTGTGTCTTTGAATCATATGAATGGGGATAAGGGAGCACATATTTAAGACATTTGTGACAGAAGTAGTTGTATGAAGAATGGATAAAGAGAGCTGAGAGAATCTACACAACTAGTGAATTACTGCGTTCATTGGCTTTATTGTCGGTTTCAGAAAGTTACAGAAATTGTCAGACGCTGCTTCTCCACAATTCTGCCTTCAGTAGTCTACAGTAGTATGTTTCTGATTATAATCACAACTCACACTTGAAATCTTTGGATCTCTTCTTTTGTTTTCCTGATAGGACTGTTTACCGAACTTTGATACTTTTTAGGCACAGACCGAATTGCCTCCATAGTATCAAGTATTGAAAAATGCCTTGTCATTCAATGCCAAATTTCAATAACTGACGAGTAAATCCCATGAGTGTCAGTGAGCCAGTAAGCATGCAGCATGCTTCTACCGAGATCTAATAATGTTTGTGATTGGCTTATTGTCTTATATTACACATCGTAGTAATATAAAAAAACTACGTTCCATACAGAGACGGGGCTCAAATGTGTGTTTTTGTATTTTGAGAGGCTTGACTACAATGTTCATCACATAGGTGTTTTAAAGGATCTGAAAGTGAAAATATTTGTACCGTAGTGTTGTAATTGTTTTTGTTAAAGTTATTTCCATAAAATTTGTATCGAAAAAAGTATCGTCCAGTACCAGTACCGGTATCGAAAGTCTTGAATCTTGAATGATACCCAGCCCTATTTCCTGATACCTTTTTTTTTTTTTTTAGCTATCTACTGCAGGCTGAGCAGATGTCATGTACTTCTGACCTGAGCTAAAATCCAGCTTGTGATATTTGTTGCATGTCGTTCCTTTCTTTATAGCCCAGTCTATCCTCTTTCCACTGCATGCTGTCATCCCTCTGTTGGAGTATGGTCTGGCTGCGCAAGTTAACATTGTGGGATAGGAATGAGAGAAAACACTCTGGCTTGTTTGTATTTCTTTAAACCAATCAAGCTAATCCCAGATGCAGCGACAGTGCCTTTTCAAAATAGATAGCGGAAGGGGAAGAGAATGCTGGCTGAAATAGGTGGCCAATGGCACCATCTGTGTAAATACAGTGTGTATCCCCTTCACCTCCTAGGGAGCTGGTGGATGTGAAGGTGCTCTCAGGTGCACTGGAAATGTCCCGAGCGGTGCTGCTGCAGGACCCCTGTCAGCTGGCCTCCCAGCTTATGGGTCGACTGGGACAAATTGTAACGGAGGATCGTCCTGTTGCTAAAGGTACACTGACAGAATCTACCTTTAAATTGTGTTTGTCAGTATTTATTTACTACATTTAAATTGAAATGGGCTAACGCATGCCTAATCACTGGTATGCCCCATACCAGTAGTTAATCTGTAAACTCCTGCATTAGGCTGCTTTAAAGACTGGCTAGTCCCTTAAGAATTTTATATTTCTGGGTCTCATTTACATGTCTTCATGAAGCACATGGTGCTGGAAGTTAGGTGACACAGTGACTACTACAGGGAAACAATTAATTCATATAAAAAAGTTAAAAAGCCTTTATTAAAATGGCTCTTTCATATTGAAATCGTTAGTAGGCCTGTATTAAAAATAGAACTGGGCAGCACCCTGAAGAAGGCTGTTTGTGCCCATTTAAATAAAGGCTTTTCTTTTTTTGCAAGAAGAGTGCCTTGGACCTTTTTTCTCTTTTGTGTTCCCCTTCCAAAGAACACCCTCATGATTTGTTTGAACTTCTAAGCACTCCGGACTTTTTTTCTTCTAATGAATTCATGTATTTTTGGTATTTTGAGGACATGAAAATAGTCAAGTTAAAGATAGTTAACCACTTGGAAGCAAAAAGTTATTTGTATCGGCCTTCAGTAACTCCAAAAAGTATATCGTCCTCCATTATTTAGTGAATATTTGCTGTGTGTATGACCCAGGTGACCCGCTGAAGTTCAGCTACCTCCATGCTCTACTGTCTCAGTGTCGCCAGTCCTCCCTACCTGTGTTGCTGCCCTCCTCCACCTGTTTGCTCCCCCCAGGAGACCTCCAACACACTCTGCTGGCAGGTAACACATCATACTGCCCTGCTACACAGAGTTGTCATCCTGATTGTCCATACTATAATTTTTCTATGTTGCTCTATTCTGTCCGTCCTGGAAGATGGATCCCTTCTTTGTCGCTCTTCCCGAGGTTTCTTCCATTTCTTCCATTTTCCATTTTTGGCCATAAACATTTTTGGGGACAGGGGGTGCGTATGCTGTACAGATTGTAAAGCCCCCTGAAGTACATTTGTGATTTGTGATATTTGGCTTTATAAATTAAATGTAATTGTCTCTGTACTTAAGGTACATGCTTGTCCACTCCACACCTACTGTAACTAAAATATGTATATGTTGCAACATTTTTTGTAATATAACTGTGTAATGAAATAATCAATTGAATAATGGTGTTTCGACTAACCAGGTCATTTGACCAATGTGACTGCCCTGGGAGGGGGGCAGAGAGGACCCTTGGTTGTCACCAGTGAATCAGATGGAAGGCTGAGGTTTTGGGATCTGGAGCAGAGGCGGATCATCAGGAGCCTGGACGCAGTGGGGGGAATTGTAGGAGATTCCATCACACTGGGTCTGGATGATAGGATGCTTATTGTCCGCATGGGACAAAGTCTGCAGGTTAGACTTCAGCGCTGCTTGGTTTAAATGAAGAGGAACTATCATTATTCTGCCTTATCTCAGCAAGGAATATTGTAACATGGTGTTATTCAAACTACAGTTATGATAACCACTTTGTAAAAACAACTTTTGAGGATCCAAACATGAAGACAATTTGGATATGTAGCACTCGAAGACAAGCAAGCAAAAAATAAGTTTGTATTGTATGAAACACCAGGGGCCTCATGTATAAACGTTGCGTACGCACGAATCGCTTACGTACGCTGGTTTTCCCGCACACGGTGTGATTTATAAAAATGAACTTGACGTAAGAATCGTAAGAATCCAAAGCATCCATCCATGCGTGGCGCAGCGGATCCGTGCGCGTCTCCACCTGTCGTGGAGACGCTGGCCTCACTAACCTCTCCACTTAAATACATGGCATTACATCAGTGAGAAACTGCTTATTGTGCGTAATAAGATAAGATAGACTTTATTAATCCCACACTGGGGAAATTCCTGTGTTACAGCAGCTCAAAAGAAAAAAGAAAAACAATGTACACACATCAGACAACATTATATAAATATATATACATAAAGTATATGAACAAGAAAATTGAATCAGTTATAATAATAATAGTAATAATAAAAAAGACATATTTACACAATAAACACCCTTATATAAACAGACAGTATATAAACACTAATTTGGACTGACACTGAGATGCATGTTGTTCTTTAACTGGTGTGGCGCTGCCACAATTCTCTTGATTTCCACTTCGACATTAGACCTTTTTTTTTTTTATTATTTCTGCCATGGTTCGGTGCATTCACCGCCCAGTCACCATTTGCCACTCTGGGCATTTTCTTTTATTGCTTATCCGAGATGACAAACCTCCAAACAGAAAAAAAAATTCTCGCCTCCACCGCGATCAGCACCTCAACCGGGGGCGCATTTATAGTCATTTCCATATTAATTTATGGGAGGAGGCAAGTCGGGGTCGGTGGTTTGTTCACGTGCGCTCAGTTTGAAAAAAGTTGATTGGGATGTATAAAGGAAAGGTGCGCAGGACCTGGCGTACGCCCGGTTTCATACATGTGAATATTTCTATGCGTAGGTACTTTTTTTGCGTAGGTAAGTTTTGGCCGTACGCCATTTTCTGGTATGAAAGCTGCGCAGTCTTTTATACATGTGGCCCCAGGAGTTCCAAACCACTGAAAAGACCATATACTGATATGTAACTGTGTTTCAGGTGAGAGAGGTTGAATCCGGGCGAGTTGTGTATTCAGAGAGTGACTCAGTGGATGTTCCCATAGTCACCACAACTTGTGAAGGACAGCTGCTGGTGGTCTTCTATGATGGAAGTCATCGAGTCAAGGTGCAGCAAACAGCAACTTAAACTTTACAAAGAGAGCCTTATATGTTCATTCAATTTTATAAAATGTTTGTGTAGGTCATGTCTGAGCTAAATGTCTGTCCCTCGTGTGTTTGTTAGGTTTTCGACCTAGCCTCCAGCTGTTCTCTGCTGCACTGTGCTGACATCTCCATGGAGTGTGAGGCAATCCACAAAAACCGCTCCATTCTGCTGTCCAACAACTCCATCAGAGACTACGTCCTCTTTGCCTACAGGTCAGACAGCATGAGATTAGACCCAGGTCAGGACCAGGCTATGGCCATAAATTGGACATATTAATGATGTCTTTTTATGTTATTCAGCACTTTGAAATTTGACAGATACTTATCTTAACCTAGCAAATAGCTCATCCTATAGCTCAGCTCAGCCTCATCCTGTCTTTGTGTTTGCATTTGAAACAATGGAGATGGTGGCGGCAACTACTTGCTGTCTGAAAGCACTTTAAGACGGAAATATAGTCCCCCGAAATCTGTTCTTTTCTTGGGAGCATTGTCCTGTTGCTGCCTTAGTTTTGATTAATGTTTTGTCTTTGTATTAGCATAAAAAAATGACACCTGAGTATAGATTAAATTATTTTCCTGGTTGCAGTAGTGTCTGCAGATCATCCAGTCAGACTGGGTTCAACCCCAATAATCTCCACCAGAGGGTTAGGATAGGCCAAGTCTCTCATTGCCCTCTTTCGCTATTGCTGAGATAAAGCAGATGTCCCTACCCTTTCGCTATCTCAGCTATGTATTTTGCAATGGCACTGTTGCTGCATCTCGAACTTAGCGCCGCCCAGGACGGTTGTGATTGATTTAAAGAATTCCAAACAAGCCAGTATTTTTTTCCCCCTATCCCAAATTAGATGGGCTAGACCATTCTCTATTGCTAACACAGCGATCAACTCAAACTGTACCTGTGTAACTGTGAAAGTCCTGAGTGGGAATGACTACCTTAAACCCTGGTTGCACAGTAGGCTCAGGTCACTATGAATGTCAAATGATGGTGATCTCAACAGCAACATATTCACAAGTGTCACTACGAGTGACCTTGTTCTTAAACAATATCACATTTCCCTTTGTTAACAAGCTGTGAAATCAGGCCTGCATAGTATCCAGACAAATGTCACCACTAGATTTGAAAACAGTTTTGAATTATTAAGACAGGCAACTACTCATGTGCCTCCCCAGTGTAATGTAGCACCGAGAAGATCCCTTAATGCCTTCACTCATGTCACATAGATGAATGACACTGAAGCTGATGGCCAGGTGCACTGCAAGATGATAAAAGTTTCCACAGAGGTGTTCTTCATCCTGTTACACTCTCATTATAACTGAATTAAGAGCAGTGGCATGGCTGCTTTCAGAGTAATTAGCACAGAAGCCATACCTACACACCTGACAGGAGGAGGTATCAGATAAACAAGAAACTAGGGCACTAGTGGTTGCTGGTAATACAAGACGACAGGGATGGTAATAATATGGAACGCCTCAGAGCATCAGCACATTTACAGTTGGGTCTTAGTGTGTCAGAGTTTAATGAAAGCTTTCATAAAAGCCGTAATCTACAAATAATAATAATAATAATAATACATTTTAGTTAAAGGCGCCTTTCTCGGCACTCAAGGACACCGTACAGGGATACATAAGACATTTAAAAGCAGCAAAAAAAAAAAAAAAAAACAGAAAGAGGCAGAGCAATTGACATCAAGTCAAACAGATTTGTTTTGAGTTGCAATTTGAAATGGGGGAATGAATCAATGTTTCTGAGTTGGGGTGGTAATGAATTCCAGAGACGGGGAGCAGAGCAGCTGAATGCTCTGCTTCCCATTGTGGTGAGATGGGCGGAGGGTACAGACAGGTGTATGGAGGAAGAGGATCTGAGGGAGCGGGATGAGTGGGAACCTGGAAGAGATCAGACAAATATGGGGGGGCGAGGTTGTGGATGGCCTTGAATGTAAACAGGAGGGCTTTGAATTGGATACAGAACTGGACCGGGAGCCAGTGGAGCTGTTGGAGGACAGGAGTGATGTGGTGGATGGATGGGGTTCGGGTTATGATATGGGCAGCTGAATTCTGTACCGGTTGAAGTTTATGGAGGGATTTGTGAGGGAGACCGAAGAGGATAGAGTTGCAGTAATCCAGATGGGAAGTGACGAGACTGTGGACAAGGATGGCGGCAGTGTGGGGGGTAAGGGAGGTGCGGAGGCGATTGATATTTTGTAGGTAGAAGTAGGCAGACCGGGTAATGTTATTGATGTGGGGTTTAAAGGATAGTGTGCTGTCAAGGATGACACCCAGACTCTTAACCTTGGGGCAGGGTGAAACGGAGGAGTTATCAATAGTGAGAGGAAAACTGTTGATTTCGGATAAAGTGGATTTGGTGCCAATGAGGAGAACCTCGGTTTTATTACTGTTTAATTTGAGGAAGTTTTGGGTGAACCAGGTTTTTATTTCAGAGATGCAATCAGTAAGGGAGGTGGGCGGGGTAGATATAGGGTAGGGTAGGATGGAAGTTATTGAAGTTGGAGGGGTCGGCACCAGGATTTTTCAAAATAGGGGTAATGGCAGCAGTTTTGAAGGATGCAGGGACAGTTCCAGTGGTGAGAGAGGAGTGGATGATAGCAGAAATGAGGGGGACCAGGGAGGGAAGGCAGGCTTTAACAAGTTGTGTGGGGAGGGGGTCAAGTTGACAGGTGGATGGCTTGGATTTCTGGGTGAGTCCTGTGATTTTTGAAATATCGGGGAGCTGGAAGGAGGAGAATGAGTGTGTGGATGGGTGAAAGTCGGCTGAGATGCTGAGGTGAGGGATTGATCCAAGGTGCTGGTAGATGTTCTTGATTTTTTTCTGTGAAAAAGGACATAATGGAGTTGCAGAAGGAGGTTGTATACAAGTGAGGGGGGAGAAAGTCTTGCGGTTGAGTGATATTATTAAGTAGGGAAAACAGTGACTTGGAGTTTCCTTTATTGGCAGTGATTATACTGGAGTAGTAGTGGGTTTTGGTGCTAGCAATGGAGTCCTTATAACGTAAGATGTGGTTATTGTACTTTATTTCTTTGTGAATAGTGAGACCAGTTTTTTTATGAAGACGTTCAAGTTGCCGACCTTTGGCTTTCATGAGACGAAGATCGTGGGTGAACCAAGGGGCGGAGATGGAAAAAGAAACAGATCTGGTTTTTAACGGAGCAAGGGAATTAAGAATATTATGGAGTCCAGTGTTGTAATGAGAGACCAGATCATTGGGGGGTGGATAGATTGTGAGTGACAGGGAGGCAGGAGGAGTGGATACTTGAAGTGAGAGTGACGGGGTTGATATTCTTTATATTCCGAAATGAAATAAGGCGTGATATTTTAAAGATGGAGAGAGTGAGTTTCACTGTAAATGAGAGGAGAAAGTGGTCAGTTATGGGGAGTTCAGGGTGACACCAGAGCAGCAGATTAAGTCCAGAATATGTCCTTTGGAGTGTGTGGGAAAAGTGGTATGTTGCTGACATCCAAAACTCTCTAAGCAGGAGGTGAAGTCCTTGGTGAGAGGCAGATTGATATTGTCCATGTGGATATTGAAATCGCCCAGTAGTATTATGTTTGGTGAGCGAGAAGATAAGTGGGTGAGAAAAGCAGCAAAGTCATTTAAAAATTCACCGTTCGGTTTAGGGGGGCAGTAGACAGTAGCAATGATGGCTGGAGTGGGACCAGACAACTTGCAGACAGCAGATTTAAACGAGCTGGAGACAGGCACAGACACCGGCGAGACTTTCCACTTCTCGCGGTAGATTATCGCAAGACCTCCTCCCCGGCCAGAACCAAGGGGTTGACAGATGTAAACAAACCCACTAGGAGTGGATTCATTCAGCTGAGAAAAGTCAATGTCTCGGTTAAACAAAGAAAGTCTAGCTTACGATCGCAGATGAAGTCCTGGATGAGATGTCCCTTGTCTGTCAATGAGCGGATGTTGAGCAGAGCGAAGTTGAGTGAGGTGTTGTCACAGCTGGTGGTGGTGCTAGCTGACCGAGCTATGCGGGATAACACGCTGTGGTCGACAGCCCGGTTGGTGGAGCGTGGAGGGTGACGAGAGCTGGACCAGATGGACTTTATTGCTGTTGAGCTGTTGTAGTGGAAATTCCGGCGGGACCCTCGGTGAATGTATCTCCGGCGGGGCTGGAAGGCGATGTCCGGGTGAAGGTGAAGAGCCTCCGGGGCAGGTCCAGGCAGGTGACAGTGCAGCCGGAGCAGGTCAATGGCCGAGTACGGCAAGCAGCGGTAGCAAGCTGTGCCAACGTTCACTCTTCGGCCGTGACAAGCCATGACCAACTTGCATCCTCCGGTCATCATGGCATCCTCCGGTCATCAGGCATCACGTCAGACTCCAACCCCGTATAAAACAAAATACGGCAGCGAGATGACAAAATGCGTAGCTATATATAACTATTGAACTTTGCTAATGAACTGAGTATGAAAATCAAACGAAATGATCAATGCATTTGCCAAAAAAAAAGAGTAAAGTTACTGAAAGTAAACAAGCCAGACAAAGCGGCGTCAATCTCGCCAGCGTCCCCGTTACTAGGCAACTAGTGTATATATATATATATATATATATATATATATATACACCAGTCTGTAGGATAGGATTTATATATATATATATATATATATATAAATCCTATCCTACAGACTAAATAAAAACATCTTTGTTTGGTACAGATTCGTGCAAAAATCACACTACATGACTATAGTACATTTTTATTTGTGTTTCAATGAAAATGAGAATGATGATGATCCAAAAAAATGGATTATTCCACCCAATATCGTGAATCATATCGCACTCGCAACATCAGTCAAAACAATCACAATTTGACATTTTCCTCATATTGTGCAGCCCTAGTGAGCAGTAAAAATTTGGCACTGTGTTCTAATTTGTAAATACTATTAATGGTTTAAATATATATGAAAGTTACATCCTTTTAGGTTTTTGATACTTGTTCTTCTCTGTGTTTGAGGTCTTGTGATGAGGCAGCAGTATTGAGTGCCAGAGGGGGCGCTGTGCTGTCAGTCCTGTCTGTTCAGCACGGCGCTGCCTCTATACAGGCTGTGGACATGACTGAAGACTACCTGCTGCTCTTCTGCAGGTACAATAACACTACAAACAATTCAATTCAATTCAATTTTATTAATAGTATCAAATCATAACAAGAGTTATCTCAAGACACTTTACAGATTGAGTAGGTCACTCTATATTTTACAAAGACTCAACAATTTCAACAATTCCCCCCAAGAGCAAGCATTTAGTGCGACAGTGGAGAGGAAAAACTCGGACAGACCCAGGCTCTTGGTGAGTGGGCATTTGCCGGTGCCGGTTGGAGGTATGATGGCAACAGTGGCAATTATAGTCACAATACAGATAATGGAACTATGACTAGAAATAATAGTTGTAGCAGTTCAGGGCGCCGAGCAGGACCACGGCGGAAGCTGCAACCATGATTTAGGTGCCACCCTAATCCAAGGAAAACTGTGAGGCGAGAAAACATAAGGGCTCTGGTAGGGCTGCACAATTAATAGAATTTTAATCACGATCACAATTTTGGCTTAACACGATCAAATCACGTGATAGAGCGATATTTAAAATGCTTCATTCTGTTCATAGAACGCTCTGTATCAAAGTGTTTTTTTTCCCCAAAACTCCGTAAACCACTCTCTGAACACGTGCCTCCATGAGCCAATCAGAGTTGTTCCCTGCACCGCGCAGCTTAGTTTAGATGTAGACAGTCACAGAGGACAGAGTAACGTGAGGAAAATTAGACAACAGATAGCAGTCGGTCATAAGTCGTCACAAGGTTTACCAGTTTACCAGTAAACGCAACATTTTGTCCCGTCTGTGTTGTTTTTCAGACAACAGCAGTGACCAGTACTAGTTTGAGTCTTCTAGCTCATAGCTTTAGCAGCAGACTGTTGCACGTCCCGCTGTTGGAATCCTCTACAGTGAAATACAGTCAAACTACGCCGTTTAACTGTCAGCATTTTAGCCGTGTTTAATCCAGTTACTACTGTAGCTAATGGTAGGCTAACATTACCTGCTGTGTAACGTGTTATTAGTAGGGCTGTCAATCGATTAAAAAATGTAATCTAATTAATTACATACTCTGTGATTAATTAATCGAAATTAATCGCATACATAATTAATGGTGCCTGAACCGATACTTTTTAAGAAAGTAAAAAAAAAAAAAAAAAAGGTACTAAACAACAGTCGGTGACATTAAAGAACGGCTTGTTTATTGCTAAGGCCATATGGTCAAAATTAAATGATTTAATAATAATGTATAACAATAACAATAACTTATTTCACTAGTAAATTGCTGTTGAACGACAAAAACAACCACCAGATGGGAAAAGGACATTTACAATAACTTCAAATGCACCACGAGGCTGTAGTTTACCAGTTTCATTGAACACACCGTCTCTGTTGTTTTTCCGACAGCAGCTGCAGATTGTTACATACCGGTGTTGAATCCTCTACAGTAAAACACAGTCAAACTTTACACCGTTTAGCATTAGCTGTCAGCATTTTAACCATGTTTAATCCAGCTACTAGCTAGCGGTAGGCTAACGTTAGCTGCTGTCGAGTATAGTGTTAACTAGCTAGCGGTAGGCTAACGTTAGCTGCTGTCGAGTATAGTGTTAACTAGCGTCACGTGCAGCAGTGTTTGTGTTGCCTGTATCGTCTGTTTCAGAGCATCAGAGAGAAGCGCAGACATATCAGTGGCACCAGATTTCGATAGCCAGTGTTGGCAGGAAGAAGATTTTTACAAGTAAATGTTCCAATTAATGATCCAGGCAGCACATTCTCGTCTCCCTCCTTCATTTTACAGTTGAATGGTGGCTAGAACGGCTCTGGGTCAAACGTCAATATGGAATGGATTAATCTGCGTTATTTTTTTTAACGCGTTATTTTTTCTCAGATTAATTAATCGAAATGAACGTGTTATTTTGACAGCCCTAGTTATTACTGTTTACTAGCGTGACATGCAGCAATGTTTCTGTTGCCTCTAGGGTCTGTTTTGGAGCATCAGAGCGCAACGCAGACATTTAAGTGGCACCGTAATCCGCGTTGCTATTTCGTCCGGTAGATACCTATTGGCACCGGATTTTAACATGCGCCGTTAACGTGAACAGAAAATTGCGTTGCCTGTATCTTTTCACGGCAAACGCACATGTTTGGAAAGCGGTCGCACGACAGCTGAAATGGCATACTCCTTCATAGTATCCTTCAACAAAGGAGTAATATAGCACAATATGGATGTATTGGCAGGAATGTAGCACAATGCGGATGTGAAAGTAGTTGTAATTAGCCTATGTGACAATAACATTTGTTTTGGTTAAAATCAACAAATAATCGTGATAATTAATCGTGATCAATATATTGATCAAAATAATCGTGATTATCATTTTGGCCATAATCGTGCAGCCCTAGGCTCTGGGGAATAAGCTACCCAGAGCTAAGTTAGTAACAAGCATTTCTGGTACATGAATGCACACAGATGTAAAGAGAGAGGAGAGAGGAGCTCAGTGTGTTAAAGAAAGTCCCCCGGCAGTCTAAAACTATAACAGCATAACTAAGAGCTGGTCCAAGTCAAAACTGAGCCAGCTCTATAAAGGTTGGTTTATGAATCTGACGACTATGAAGAGAAGCAGAGAAGAGAAGGGGTGCCTAGGGGTGAAACACTGTAGTGAAACATTCTCTACTTTGTTTGTGTCAGATTCCCATACAAGAGAGGCAGTGAAATCATCCAGATCAAACTCTTCAGCACTGTGTCCTTCCTCTACCTGCGCTCTATACTGGGCTGCAGCCAGGACTGCATTTCCCAGGTCACTATCAACCGGGCGGGGACTCACGTTGTGGCCTTTTGCCCCTCCCCCCATACTGGCATCACGGAGCTGGTCACCTGGAACCTGGAGACAGAGGACCACAAACACATCACTCGCTGCCCCGCAGTACTGACCAAAGGTTTGTTTTTACAGGGGTGCTCAAAGTGTGGTGGTGCAGATACCCAGAGGGGGTTTAGGGGTTTCCAGGAATACTGACCAGATTGACTAATAACCCAACTAGGGATGCAGATATGAGGAAATTATGCATTAACGTTGTTGAATACCGCCATAACAATATTACTTGGGATAAATAAACAGATATTAAAGTGTTCTCAGTTCTGCATTTCTGCTGCTCCCAGTATTCTGCTAAAATACAACAATTTGCTTGTTGAATTTAAACCAAATGAAAGATAATCCTGTCCAACATTCTTTTATTCAAATTGAATGTAAAATACATCACAAAAAAAAATGAGTTACATTTTAAAGTGCAGTTTTCTACTGTTTTTCGCCATATATCGCAGCCTTTTGCGATGTGTGCGATGACGATTAAAAAAACCCCGATATATTGTGCAGCTCTAAACCAAAAAGCATTTGTCCAATTATAGCTTAGCAACAGTGACTAGGCATGGCACACGCACAGCTGTCAAGGTTTGGATTTTTCAACATGCTGAAATGGTCCACATGGAGCCCTAGTAAGGGCAATACTCAATATTGCTCAAAATAAGAGTTGTGTGTTTTTTATTGTCTGTCCAAAACCAAAAGCACAAGAGCAGAAATGTAAAGAATGGATTTAGAGGTTGGTTTTGGCTTCATGCTCCACTGAGCAACTCCCCTAGGAAAGAACGGGGCTCCGCCTCAAACGCTCTATCCAGTTTTTATTATACATCCATGGTTTAAATAGGTACGTTAATCCAGGAAGTAATTTTAGGGGGCGTGTCTTGTAGTAAAGTTGGTGTTTTGCCGTGTTAGCTCTGACATTTTCCTTTCCTTTCAGGCCTTTGTTTTGATCTGCGCTTCTGCCTGGGGGTCTGCAGCGGAGAGAAGTACCTTTGCCTGTGGGATCTGACATCCAGGATCAGTGACCGGGCTCTTACCTATAACATCTATAAGCTCAGGAGCGAAGGCACAGAGGAGGTCGTCCCTATGGGGAAAACCCTGAGGTAGGTACTGAGATGTAGCACTGAAGGTAGTCGCTTTGTATTTTCATCTCATGGTGCTTCTGATCCAGAAGAGGCAGATATTAGTCAATATCATTAACTTTTGTTATGGTGGTTGTTTGATTCAGTTTTTATCCATAAGATGAACACGCCAGTAAGGTCACATTCCCTAAAACCACTAAAATATTGCTTTACCTGACTTGTTATCAGGTTAATGCTAATCAATAACTTTTCTAATGAACCTAGGGCATTCTACGTGGACAGCAACTAGCGGTTACAATCTAATATCATGTTACAAATTACATGGGACCAAAACATTTAAATACAATACGTAAATAAAGTTTCTTACTAAACCTAACCCAACATTTACTTTCGTCCACCATGTTATTGTGTAATATGACGCCAACTCGGCAAGTCTTTGTATGTCTTTCTGACTTCTTGTTCCCAATTTTAAGGGGCATTCATGTGAATTTTTAGCCTGGATGCCAGCCGAACTTAGCCCCGCCCACAACATTCAAGGTCGGGAAGTTCGGTCTGGACTTGATCCGTTGTGGAGCAATTATGCTGTCAGTCAGTCAGTTGCCTACTGGAAATATGTCACATAAAATTTTATGAAAGTGATGCTTTTGAAAACATGATATTTCTGACAATAAATGAAAGATTTTTGAAATGGCATGTCAATTTTGTCTCGGCGGAGCTAAGATGAGAACAATCAGAACACGGCAACAACCCGCGCAGCACTGCAGACAATTCACCACTGCGGGTCAACTACATAAAGCTTAGTGTCTACGTCGGTAGGATTAACAGATAAAATGCCTTCTCCTAAAGCTAAAAACCCTGTTCGCGGCGGTGGAAGCCCGGTGCTCGGAAGCTCCAACGGCCGCTACAAGTTCATGTTGCTGACCAAGCCGTTGAACCGGTCCTCGCCGCCGGATCTCCTCCGGCAGCAGGGCTCCGAGCTGGCCACGGCTGGCTTCCGAGCATCGGAGAGCCCCACTTGGCGCCAGGGGTGTGTGTGTGTGTGTGTGTGTGTGTGTGTGTGTGTGTGTGTGTGTGTGTGTGTGTGTGTGTGGTAGTAGTAAAGAGAGAGAATGGGAGAAAGAAGTTTGTGTGAGGTGGACCTGGTCACCACAGACCCAAATCTTCTCAGCTGTTGCTACTGTCATATGCTGCACTGTCTCTTCATTGTATGGGTCACTTCTTATATAATAACAAGGTAATACAATGTGTAATCAAGTGATGACTGATTAACAGTAATGTAAATGCTAAATGCCCTAATACCTGTTGATATTACAACAATGCAAAGTGGGCTCTTTCTCCATTTCTTTGCACAAAACTCTACAGAAAGTGCCATTTAATGGTTTATTTTTCAAAAAAAAATTCCAGGGGGGCATACTAGGGACCCCCCTAGGGATAGCCCCCTGACATAACAAATCCCAATTTAACCCCTGCACACACACACACACACACACACACACACACACACACACACACACACAGCTGATGGTGTCGCTGCGACTCAGCTGTTCAAGTCACAGAGGCTGGTTTTAGAACGTAAGAGACATCACCTGTTTCAACAGCTAATAGAGAAGTCAGCTGTTAAAGTCAGCTAAAAACTATAAAAATAAAATAATTTTTTTTAGACGGAGCAGAGCCTCAACAACCGCCCAAAAGCACAGTAGCGTTAGCTATAAGGTGGAGAGAGATAGAGAGAGACTGAAGAGAAGGAGCGCCCAGCGGCGTTAGAACAAAGCCGTGAATCAGAGAAATAAAACATGTTTTCGCCAATTCATCTCTAGAAATGCAACTGCAGCAATCATCTCACTATCACTAACGTTATCCACATTCATATTTACACGAAACAAATGATATATCCATCATGTGCATTCTGCAAAGAGTGGTTGCTATGGAGTCTTGTCTGTTGACAGTTGAGTTGAGTTCCATTGCTCTGATTAGTTGTAGGTCTATCCATTGAGTGCAGAGAAATTTTCTTTCCTGGTTCGGTTGAAACACGCCCCATAATCACAGCCCAATGGAGCAGTATCAGACTCAGATTCTAGTCAGAATCTGAGTATGACGATGTCAGGCTAGTGAATTTTCCCAGTCAGAAAGCCGTTCCACTCCCTATTAAGCCCCATTGTACCGAATTTGGTTGATGTGATCGCGGTCCAGTGCAAAATGAATGGGACTCTATGGAGCTAGACGGCTAAATTTGTCTCTTTTGCCTGATTGTCGTTTAGAAATCTCAGATTTGATTGTAGTTTTTGCAAGTTCAACATGGATTATAGGTCGAAAGTTGAATGAACGAGTACTTATGTCCTTTCGATTTCTTACAGGTTGAGTCGTTGTTGACCATTACACGCTAACATTCTGCTAATGAATGCTGATTGGTCAGTGAAGGACAGATTACGATCTGAGATCCTGCTTGATGGCATCCGAAGCAGAACCAGAATGTCAGAGTGAATATTTCGGCGTGGTCTTATGGTCTCATTAGCAAACCTCTTTCTAGCACATGCATTAACAGGGAGAGCCTTACCTGTTAGCTGTGCTGTCGATGCCTCGAGAAAAAAAGGATGCGACTCTGAGCTTGCCGTAAAGCAGTATCTCTGGCCGTATATGTGTATGATGTCACTGACATTTTAAAAGGCTTTTTAGAACAAAAAAGCGACTTTAAAAAAATCTAACACCCAGCAGTGTGTATTTTCTTAGCCTTCCCTTTCAAATGCAACATTCAAATTACTAGACAAAAAATTATATCCTGAGAAAAGTGGATTTTGAGGGTATTAGCTCCATAGAGTCCCATTCATTCTGCACTGGCCTGTGAGCGCCCCCTATATGGAACTCTGGTGGAACTGCAACCAGTTCAGAACCCGAAAGTAACAAGAGAGTGGAACTTCTTCCCTTATTAGAAATTCTTTGATAGCACACACCCAACTTTAACCACAGCCAACCTGACCAATCAGATTACTGGGACAATGGACAGAAATTGAGATGAAATGGACAAAAATACTGATTTACAATAAAAGGATTAGAACTAGGGCTGTCAATCGATTAAAAAAATTAATCTAATTAATTACAGACTCTGTGATTAATTAATCGAAATTAATCGCATACATAATTAACGGTGCCTGAACCGAAGAAAAGAAAACAAAGGGTACTAAACAACAGTTGGTAACATTAAAGAACGGCTTGTTTATTGCTAAGGCCATATGGTCAAAATTAAATGATTTAATAATAATGTATAACAATAACTTATTTCACTAGTAAATTGCTGTTGAACGACAAAAACAACCACCAAGGACATTTACAATAACTTCAAATGCACCACGAAGCTGTAGTTTACCAGTTTCATTGAACCAGTCTGTGGTTTTCCGACGGCAGCTCGTCAGCTGCAGATTGTTACATCCCGCTGTTGAGTCAGTCCTCTACAGTAAAACACAGTAAAACTTTACACCGTTCAGCGTTAGCTGTCAGCGTTGTAACCGTGTTTAATCCAGCTACTAGCTAGCGGTAGGCTAACGCTAGCTGCTGTCGAGTATAGTGTTAACTAGCTAGCGGTAGGCTAACGTTAGCTGCTGTCGAGTATAGTGTTAACTAGCGTCACATGCAGCGGTGTTTGTGTTGCCTGTATCGTCTGTTTCAGAGCATCAGAGAGAAGCGCAGACATATCAGTGGCACCAGATTTCGGTAGCCAGGGTTGGCAGGAAGAAGATTTTTACAAGTAAATGTTCCAGTTAATGATCCAGGCAGCACATTCTCGTCTCCCTCCTTTATTTTACAGTCCAATGGTGGCGAGAACGTCAATATGGAATGGATTAATCTGCTTTAATCTGCGTTATTTTTTTTCTCAGATTAATTAATCGAAATTAACGCGTTATTTTGACAGCCCTAATTAGAACCATTAACAGAAAACACTGTTCACAAACTGATCCAAACAGCTCTGTTGTAGTCCAGCCTTTACTTCTGTGACGAAGGTGCCTCACTTTGTAACACACGTTATAATGCTCGCCTAGCTGCTAGCGTAGCACGCACTCTGCTTCTGACTGGCTAGTAGTCCATACCTAGGTACTGTCAGTGCACGCTCTCATACTCTGCTTCTGACTGGCTAGTAGTCCTTACCTAGGTACTGCGCATTTGCGACTCCCAACAAAGATGGAACAGAAATGAGATGTCTCACTCTGTAGCTAAAACAGAGAGCTCAACACACAGGGTGAAAAGAGGAGCTGCAGCAATGTGCAGTACAACAAAAATATGGTGTTTTTTGAAAATGAAACTATGTAAACCTATTCTGATATAACCTCTAAATACAATTATGAACCTGAAAATGAGCATAATATGAGCACTTAAAAAAAATAAACTCCAATAACAGGTGATTATAACCGCATATTAATTGCACTCTGTTGTGCACACTGTTAATTAACTCACTAAATCATAAATGCAACATCTCAGTCTGGTAGACCTGGTCAGGTATTCATTTATTTGGACTATCTGTACTTTTCTTTTTCTTTATTAATAAGTGGCACTTTTTGAAGTATTTAATGTGTCAACTCTCACTGATTCTTGCTTACTCATTACATGGCGTTAGTAGTTTTAAGGAGTAGTAGTTGCTATACATATTCAGGGGAGCGCAAGGACAGGTGGTATTTGTGATCTGAACTGACAACTGACACTTCATCATCCTCCTTTGATGGAGTCTGGCTCCCTCTGCCTGCAGGTATGCTGTGTGCCGCTCCATCAGAGCTGGGACGGTATATGTGTGGAACTTGACCAGACGGCGTTTTGCCTGCCGACCAGTCAGAGTGGAGCACAGCCTCTACAGCAGCACGGATGTGGTGCTCGCCCATGACTTCAAACTTTACATCTTTACAGACAGAAGCAGAAACAGCAGCATGGACGCCGCTTCATGTCCATTCCAGGTCAGACTGTCTATGATGTCCTTTTGATATTTTCATCTGCTCATTTTGAGTTTAGTTTTTGGTCTACACTTTATACTTGTGTACTCAGATTCATTCTCAACTATGTCCAGACTGCACTCCTTTAAGTTCACGTTTTCTCTTAGCTAAGTTGTGGACTACTTAGTATAGTAACTTATTTACTATATCCACGACGTTCCACTTCCAATATTGCTCCGTTGCCACCGGAAATTTCGCCGGAATTTAACTCTTTTCGGCATTTTAAACTCCTGTGGATTTCTGAGGACTATGGTTAACTGCTCCTCAGATCTCTGCAGGGTAAATCCAGACAGCTAGCTAGACTATCTGTCCAATCTGAGTTTTCTGTTGCACGACTAAAACTACTTTTGAAGTATGTGTTCCATCAACAAGTTACTTCCTGAGGCTATTTTGCAGCGGCACCGTGGCTCTGCCCGGTGCTTAGCGCCGCCCAAGACGATTGTGATTGGTTTAAAGAAATGCCAATGAATCAGAGCATGTTTTTCTCCCATCCCGGAATGCTGTGTAGACTAGCCAGACCCTACTCCGCAGCGCTGTGTAGGAAGGTCTGGCAAAGCGAGACTATGGACTACTGAACTAACCATACCCCCTGTCATAATAACCTTTCTGTCATGTCTGACCTCCCAGACTCTTTTGGTGTATGATTTGATAAAGCGGAGCTATGTGAGGAGACAGACTGGGATCACAGTTAATTCCTGTCCTCAGCGTGAGCACCGTGTTCTGGGGGATGGACGGACTCTTCTGGGCCTATCAGAGACCAGGTAAGAGTGAATATGTGAAATACAGGGAGTATGAAAAGTCTGCAATGATATGGATACTTCACATCACATAAGATTAAGAAAATTAGGAAAAAGAAACTGAGCTCCAAATGAAGTGATGGGTTCCATGTATGACATGCAGTTATTTAATTTGAGGCTACCCTATGATCCAGACACCCTACATGTCTGTATTCCTTGTACAATTTTCATTGGAATGCATTCACATGACCTGAACTGAATTAAAAATGAAAGTATCAAACAAAGTAATACAGTTGTTCTTACTTTGCATCTATCATATTGACCTGCAAAAAGCCATTTCAGCAGAACCCCAGTTTATTTCCTGTCTGATGTGTGTCGTTGCAGAGACCGTCTGATCCTTTGGGATCTAGACTCTGGCTCTATCAAACATGAGATCAAACCCTCCCACAGAGAGTCGCTCCTGTGCAGCTGCCCTGCCCAAGACCTGCAGCCCAATGTGACCCCACGCAGAGAGACAACATGTGAGCTGCCTGATCCTCCAGCTGTAAACACATATTTGTCATCATCATCTTTTCCATGATGATCTGACTTTTTAACATTTACATTTTACTGTGTGTGTGTGTGTGTGTGTGTGTGTGTGTGTGTGTGTGTGTAGCTGATGCACAAATCCAAACCAATTTACAGAGTGTAATATCAGTATTAACATCAGTTCCTAGATCACTTCAATAGCAAGCAATTAGGGCTGTAATAATTTTCCTTCCACTTGTAAGTTGGAGCCAGCTGAGGAGACTAAAATGTTTGTTGGAGAGTATACAGTAGGTGTAATCTTTTCCAGAAAAGGGTTTAATACATGACACTCTGTGGTAAAGGTAGATTTTAGTTTAGTTTTAGTGCTCGTATAACTCCCCGTCCTCTTCACTCTTTAATCTTTACACTAACCTAATCTTAATTCTTTTCTTACTTATAAATCCAAATTCCATCCTTGACTGTCTTCTTAAAGCCATTTTGTGTAGGATTTTATACTACATTTCAAAGTATTTTGATGGCCTGAGTATTAGGAGAAACGTGTGACCATCCTGAAAAATAATGGTGACTTGGTAAAATATACCTGCTTCAATGATACCACGTCTGGATAGGCCTGTTGTTACCTCCACCAAGGAGGTCATGTTTTTGGCTCTGTTTTCTTTTTGTTTGTTGGGAAAAACTACTGGCTCAATTTTTTGACTTGGTGGAAGGGTGTAACATGGGCAAAGGAAGTACCCCTTACATTTTCGAGCGGGTCTAAATCACGGGGCGGACCCACAAATTATTTTTCACTTTCGTTAGCATTTGCGAGATAGGGCATTTGTGCTGCTTTCATGTGGTGTTGGAATAATCTGAAAAATATGTTCCCGACTGGGAAAATTCACGGAATTGCCCCATCGAGTCAGGACGTTAGCTGCAAATAGGGCATGCCTTGAAGGAGGTCGGCACTCTCTGAGTGTCCTTCTAGTTTAAGTTTTCTTGCATTGCTACAGTGATGCCATGGGACATTCGAACAGAGAGCCAGTCTGCAAAGAAAAGGAGGCTCGAGAGGGAGGCACAGAGGGAGAGAGAGGCGAAAAGGAGGCTGGACAGAGAGAAATACAACTTGATAGACCAGTACCTCCTCAGTGGAAATGAACAGGTACACAGCAAAAGAGCAATGCACTGTACAAGGGCAGGATAAGCCATCCAAATCTACATTTTTATCTGCAATGTTTAAGGGCAAAACAATGTTACTGTTAAGACACACAGAGCCGATAATCAGCCGTTAGACAGTCTGGCGAGGTCAGTGACTGGAGTCTGTTCGGTGTGTTTCGTGCCGTCGCCCGTCCGAGGGGCCGTCAGCGTTCATTTTGGCCGATTTGACATGTATAATCGGCGGGACAGGCACTGCCGGCAGTCGGACTCAAATGACCCATCTAATTGGTAGAGTGCTAACCCGGAAACTAGAGTCTCTCAAAATCTGACGAAAATCTTTTAAACTGACCTTTGTCGATCTGAAATGAATACAGATTCAACAACTGCATGGCCTATTTCTCGCTTAAAATGTTTTCAGTAACACGTTTCGTCTTTGAATTTCCGGAGAAACCAGAACCACGTGACGCGTTCGTCGAATCAGCTGCCGGTTTTCATTTTTGGGCGACAATACAGATTAGCGCCGCCTGGTGTTATGTATACGTATTACGTCTCGTCGCTTTGGTGTGTTCCGAGGCACTTTTTTGACCAACTCTGGGACACTGATCAGTCCAACTGCCTTTTCTGCTGAGGGTCGGCCGTCTGGTCAGTGTGTCTGCAGCTTTACACTACATTGTCAGTAGTTGTTGCATCACTGACCTCTACATTCCACACCTTTATTTTGTAGGTGGTGGTGTGCTCTTATTTTGCTCACCACCTCAATGTCTTCAGCGTGGTTTCGCAGGAACACCTGCACAGCCTGGGGGAGAAAACATCACTGCTGAGCCTCCATACTGCAGCTATTACCTACACTGGCAGTCACCTGGTGCTGACCAGCTACAACCATGAGCACAGGATGCCCCATATCACCCTGTGGGACCTGCACAAAGGAGCGGTGGGTTCCCACTGTTTGTTACAGTTTGCTTGAACTAAACTCTTAAATGTTCCGTTTTAAGTTTATTTAACACTTTTAAACAATTATTTGGCGATTTGTGATTGCTTTGTGGCAGGGCGGAGCAAGACATAAACATTCAGGGCTCAGCCCAAACCTAGTGGGCGACCATTTACGGCCGCTACTTGCACTATTTTTCAAGCCTTTGATAATAGAATGCCTAAAATTCTGTACATCATTTGGGAAAAACATGATAGACGACATCCTGTTTGGTATCTAATTGTTCTCTAACTGTGTTCATCATTCTGAAACCAGAACACAACAAATGTTGAGGATGACTCATTTTCACTCCAGCCACACTTTCCCATTCACTTGAATGAGAAAGTGTGTCCAAACTTTGGACTGGTACTGTAGGTAGGGTAGGAATTTGGTGTAAACAGCATTACTAATCTTGAAATGAAGGCGATATTACCGAAGTAACAGAACTTTTGCTCCATTGACTTTGCGGTCCAGTCAGAGACTGAGTGAAATGACACAAGGTTCAAGTTATTTTAAAAACCTAAAACATTCGGGGCTGGAGCCCCAGACCCCCTCGCTCCTCCCCTGCTCTGTGGTTGATTTGATTTTATATTGCCCTCATGTTATGCTTTGTATATATTCTTTTAGGTAAGGAAAAGACTGTCGAATGAAGCTGGAGTTTGCTGCGTAGCTATCACAGACAACGCAGACAGAGTTGTCTTTGGGGTCAGAGGAAGCAACAGGTAAATGTTTTCAGATTTCTTGAGTGACATGACCATGTTACTACTGTATATTCACTACTTTAACACTGTGTCCTACCATTGTTACGCAGATGACACCCAGTCGTGTCTCGTTTAGTCCTGAAATTCCCTGCAATGCCGCTGAACACCGATAAGACTAAACCTCGGACCACTGACATCTAACTTAAAACACTCAGCCAGACATTTATGAGTTGTTTTTGCTTAAACCAGTGCCTCAAACATGTAATAAATGTAAATAACGCTGGGAACAGTCTTGCTTGCCTATTTAATATCTGAACAAACGTCAAAACTGTAGGATGTTTTGAGCGTGAAATTTCATTCTCCACCATGAAAATATTTTATAAAGTAAAAGCCATATTAACTCAAGGTCCACTTAGTAGCTTTTTCTGGAGTATTTGACTGCATCTTACAGTCTTCCTCAATGACAACTTAGCTATCTTCGAAACAAGTAAGCAAACTCCACTCGCCAATGAAGAAAAAGCTTTTATGAGCTTTTATGAGCTTATGCCATACACATATACTAAGCTGTAGTAATTTGGTTAACTGATTAATATTATATATATTCTTACATTTTAAATCTTGACGGTATGTTTATGAGGGGTCCTGTGTCAAAAACTGTTTTTTTACTATAGTTATGTAGTGCATATTCATTAATACATTTGCATTCGATCAACCTACTTTTTTGGAGAACAGGAGAGGGGTGAGGGCTCCCTACTGGGTTTATTCAGCCCTGCTGTCAGCCTTCACTTTCTGTAACTTTTCATACAACAGTCAAAACACCTACTGTTGTCTGACATGCTAATGACGCTAACCATGCTGCCATTGGGTTCCACTAGCATTTTGCTGGCATTCTGTACTGAGTTTTAAATGTGTGGATGAAAACATGCTATCACATTTTGAATGATTTGACAGACTGAAGGTGTGGGACCCCTTCAAGAGAATTTATAGGAGCATCTGTGGCTATGGGAACCTCATGCTAGAATACTCCAGTAAGCTTCACGTGACAGAGGGTGGAACCAGAGCCATCCTGCTGTCAGGTAGGTAGTCTCGCATTGCCAGACCTATCTCCACAGCGCTGTGGAGTAAGGTCTGGCTGCACCACAGATACATTCTGGGATAAGAAGAAAAAAAACTCTCTGGGTTGTTTGCATTTCTTTAAACCAATCACAATCGTCTTGGGCGGTGCTAAGCTCTGGACGCAACGACGGTGCCTCTTCAAAATAGTCTCAGGAAGGAACTTGTTTTAGTAAAACATTTGCATCCCGTAAAAGAAAACACCACATAAAATATTAAATGAAGTTAACTGTTCACACAATACAGTAACATGAGCTATTTAAATTAGCTGGATACATGGTTAAACATCATTTGCTCTTCCCAGCGTATCGCCGTGTGTACTTCGTCCACAGCAATCCCACCAGTTGGTCCCAAAACATATAAACATATTCTTTGTAAATCTTTACAATCATTCCCCGAAAGAACCAAGCAGTTTCTTCAAAACTTGCCATTTTCAGCAGCTCAAAGTTTGTTGTTGTTTCCCGAAACGAACAGATTTTTAGAACAGCCACACACAGAGAGCGGAAGGTGGCGGCCGATGTCAGGCAATTATCCTGGAAATGTACTTTCGTTGATCCAGACTGTCAGGTGGGAAACAGAACTGAAAGTTATTATTCAGTGTATTCATTCAACTTTATTCATAGTGTCAAATCACAACAGACATTATCTCGGGACACATTTCATATAGACCAGGTCTAGATCCGACATTCCCCCATGAGCAACGGGGGCAAGAAAAAAACTCCCCTTTAAAAGCTCCTATAAAGCAATGGAAGAATTTATTAGGGCTTCAGTCTCATGACTCTGTGTGTGTGTGTGTGTGTGTGTGTGTGTGTGTGTGTGTGTGTGTGTGTTTTCACACTCTGGTGCTAAAAACCAACTGTTTTCTCAAGACTCTTTCACCTTAAGGTGCCATATTACAGCATATTTTCACACTTTCAAGCAAGTGAAATCAATGCAGTCCCAGGTAGAAAAGGGTTGGATTAAAGGAGGCTGACATACATTTTGATTTAAGCTGCCTACAGTCTATTTATGTGCTATGATGATTTATTATTTTTGACAGTGTTTAACATGCCAAGAGCTGAAGCGACTTCTAAGTTTATTGCAATTTGGGTGAAAATAAATTTAAAATCGGGCTCTTTACGATAAGTATTCAGCGATTTCTCTCTGATTCTTATTAAGAGGCCTTTGAATCAAAATAAACATTTATCCATGCTCCTGATCTGATCATGTCACTAGAATCTGTTCAATTCAATTCATTCTTAATTGCCTCTCTATAAAGTTATTTTCATAGTTGCTGGAAGAGTCAGCCTCTCCCACACGGGATTCAAATTGTGATTATTTGCTCTCTCTTTTTTTTTTTTACCAATATTGCAGTTGTGAGTGAAATTGTGATTATCTTCCATTAGGTTAAAATCCAGGCCTGTATTTGTGGTCTTAATAGTTTACATTTAATAGATACAAATGTACCAAGCATAATTAAAAATGAATCAACCAGACAGTCAGATTTTCAATCATTCAATCAATTCATTTAGGTATATATAGCTAATATCACTAATCACAAATTGTGACACATTAGTGGTATACTTGACATATTTGTCCAGTAATGGTGATAATTACAAACTGCTCCAGCTCTACTGTAGCTGGTTAACACAGACAAACTGCTTCACAGCTCTGAATCTAGGAGGTCCCAATTCAAAAATCATAATTTAAGCTAATTACCTTAAAAGGACTGAACAAAACCAACGTCACAGCGACGTCTCTGATTGGTTGAGCTCTCTGTTACCATGGAAATGTTTACCAAACCCACGAACAGCTATAGCAAGCTGCTATCATTGAAGTCTATAATCCCTTCTGTACACAGTTAGAACCCAACTATGCACATAACTAAATTTTTTACTGTCATATCATACACAGCAGAATGTCTCCATGTGCAACAGGGATTTTTTATGTTGCTATGATTTTCCAGGACAGCTGAGCCTGTGGGACCTGGAAGCGGGCAGCGTCCTGTCTGTGCTCTCCCTGGATGCACATGTCCGCTGTATGAAGCTGCTTCTTGGGTGCCCGACTTCTGTCCTGCTCGGCCTCAGCCACAGCCCTTCCCTCATCAGCGTCAGGTTAACATCCAGGACTGTCAGCTCAGCAACTCAAGTCTCCCAACACGGAGACCTGTTTGGAGAGTCCAGCAGCAGCGAGGAAGAGGAGGTGAACTCGTGAAAATTCAGGGTTGTACAGCTCTTTCTTCGTAGTGATTGTGTATAGGAAAAGGTCTTTTTACGCCAGTGGATGTCACATGACTTGCAGCCATGCCCTTCCCAACTTTCTATCTCATCTAAAACACTGCAATTCAGGCACCATAAATACATTAGCGGGACTTGACTGTTGTAAATACGTTTAAGATGGGGAGAGCGGGAATGGATGTTAACAAAGGGATGGTGGGAAATGTTATCACGTCAGTTCCTTCAATTTGTGCATTAAAAAGAGTGTGAAAATAATATGTATGATGAGGGGGGAGGCAGTCTAAGGCAGTGTCCACATTTAGGAGCCTGAGGGTAGAAGCTCCTTTCTGAGCCTCTCAGTGCTGGCCTGGTGTAACCAGTACCTTTTTCCTAACCTTAACAGGTAGAAAAGACTGTTACTCAGGTCATTTGGAACTTTAATAATTCTCTTAGCATTATTCTTGCAGCGTCTAGTGTAAGTATCCATTAGACAGGGTAGGGCACTGCCTATTGCATGTTCAGCCGAACAAATCACTCTTTGCAGGGTTTCAGTACCAGGAGTAGAAATTCCTCAGAATTTGAAGGGATACCTGGAATTTCCTCAGGCGTTTAAGGTGAAGCCGTCTCCATGTGAAAAGGCTGCCTTTCTCCCTTTTCACTAGGCCCTGTTCCCAACTTTAACCGTGTTTTGTGTCTGCTTGATTCTTAATTACAGTATAATGTTTCAGTTTATTCGATAAATTATCATTTGATGTATGTAAATGACACAGGTCCGTTTAGTTGGTTTACGAGTTCATAGTATTTTTGTTCTGGTTCTGCGTGTGATGTGGGGGGGTGATCTGCTGCTCCCCAGCTCAATCAAGGAGAGTACATGCATGTTTGCCTGATTAGATCAGGCTCGTTCGAGATGAGCTGCGCCTCGCCTGTAGAGTGGACGAGAGCAGGCGGTAGCAGCAGGGGGAGGTGACGAAAATCCGCAGTCAAGTCGGACAGTCTACAGCCGTTTCCAGCAGCCTTCAGGCTGAACAGGAAGTCACAGAAACACTCACATCCTGTTAGGTCTGATTCCGATTTAATAAAATGTTATCAGACCCATAATCAGCTGTCTCCAGTTGTTTTTACTATGACAGAGTAGCTGTCAAAATGCTCTACATGTGATCTGTTGCTGATGTTAATAAACAACAGACTAGACGATCCGTAATCTGAACAGATTAAGTCTCTCTGACTTCTAAACGTAACTATCAGCCACACAACATGTGTTCTGTACAGAATAAGCCTTTAAATCAGACAAATAGCAATTATAATCCCTCCAATTCAAAAACAATAAAAAAGTTTATATAAAACATCATCACGTTGAGTCGATTCTGAACCAATCAGCTGAGAGCCAGGCGTTTCCCAGCATGCCCTGGGTCCGCCTGGGTCTTTCAGTCGGTGAAAAGCAACTGCGCTGCCTGTGTCTCAAACCTGCGGCTGCCTTGATCTCGTGAGGTTATTGTTGACCACGTGTGCATGACGTCAGAGCATGTCGGGATCAAGTCGGACACAAATCTAACCGGCATGCATGAGGGGAGCAGGGAGGGGCGGGGCACTCTGAGGGTGTAGGAGATAAGGTAAAATAGTTCTGCAGTAAATTACATTTTGATAATATTTGGGGTGCTTATTGTTATGGGTGCTAATATATATATAAATGGTAATGTCAGCAGTAACAGTAAATGTGAATCTAATGGTATTTTCTGGATCCAGAGTGTTGAATGTTGCTTCTTTTTTTTTAGTATAGCTCACCCTATAGTTATCTGTGCAGGTGGTAGGTTCCAGGTGGGTGAGGCTGAGATGTGAAAGTGCCTTCACTAGAAGGTAGAAAGAAAAAGGAGTTGGCAGCCTGCTGTGAGTTTGTTTAGTTTGATGTTATTTTTCCTCAGTTTCATTGTAATTCCCAGATTTCATTTTGTACCCTTTGTTTGAGTATGTTTTTTGTTTGTTAATAAATGCCACAATGGACTTCGGTGACATCATTGTCAGGGAATGTTCTGTTGCTTAAAAAAAAGCATATATATATATATATATATATATATATATATATATATATATTGTGGAATTTGTTCTGTATGTCTGAATGATAAATGATGCTAATAATAAAAAATTGATCTAAAAAAAAAAATTGCGATAAGGTATTTCCACATCACAGGACGAAAAATGTCACTTTTTCAAATCCCGGTGAAATATGTTCTAAATGTGAATGTTTAAACAGCTGTTACAAAGGCTAAGCTAACATGGACTTGCATAACCCTTGTGTTGTTCTTCCGTCGACCATGCAACTTTGTGTTTTTCTTTTTTTTAAAGTTTATTTTTTGGCCATTTTAGGCCTTTATCTATACAGGACAGCTGAAGACATGAAAGGGGAGAGAGAGAGGGGGGATGACACGCAGCAAAGAGCCGCAGGGCAGGGCCAAACCTGCAGTTGCTGCGCTGAGGAGTCGACCCCTATGGGCCCGCTCCACCAGGTTAGCACCCTCAAATTCTTTTTTTCTGGGTCATAAAATTAAAATTAAAACTTTTCCTGACATTTTTGTCACTTTTTTCAAGTTTTTGTTGCTGTTTTGCGCTTTTTTAAATGTTTTTGAAGCATTTTTAGATATTTTTCTCACTATTTTCAACATTCCTTTACCATGTTTTTTTTTTCTTCAAATGCAATAAAATTTAATGAAACACCCAAATCCAGTGAAAATAGTGAACTGATCATTTATTTTAATTGTGAAGAGCGTTGTATGGAACCACCCACATTATTTTGACAATTTGGTTGAAAGAAACCCAAATTTCTGATATAGAAACTTTCAAAATGGGTCAAATTTGACCCGAGGACAACAGGAGGGTTAACCAAGAGACACAGCTACTAAAGGCTAACCTAGCATGTAACATTAATGGTATTGTCTCCTCTCCCTGTGTGATGCATTTAATGTGAGAGTGAGTCCTAAACTTGCCTGGATGAGTGCATGTCTTTCCTACTTCTAGAGGGGTTTGTGCTGTGTTAAACTGATTCACCCAGGCACTGCATGTGTTCGCGTCTGTAGCCGGGCCTGCTGGCAGGTGGCTGCCGTTCTGCATTCACTGCGCCGCGTCCTCTCCTTCATCGGCGTCCTCCCCCAGCCAGCCCTGCTCTTCCTTGTTGTTGTAGTTCAGGTTTTAAACGGTGTATTTACAAAAGTTTGTACTCTTTCAGCGTCTTTGTCTTCAGTAGTGTTCTCTCTGTAGAAAACGTGTGGTTTGCAGCCGTCCGCTTGAGGCTCTTCGCGACTGCTTCCAGCCGGAAACAATCCCCTCCATGAATCTCCTTCACACACAAATCTGGGTTATCAGAGCCACACAAACATGCCCTCTCATGTCACATGTCAGCATTTTCCTTATCAAAAGGCTACTCCAAAAAAAAACGTCTTCAAATAGTCAGTCAGTGAAAAAAACGTTCACTTTTGAACAACTTTTGAACGTATTTTCACTGGTGGCCAAAGTCATTTTGCTTACTGGGTAACATGAAACATATTGTGGTTTTAGCTGGTTAATGTTAGCTTGCTTATTGCTAAAAGAATCTGATTATGTGGGAAACACTACAGCTATTTTATTAGAATGACATGACAAATAAACGTTACTGGATGTAAAGTGAATTCAACTTTAATACATTATATATATATATATATATATATATATATATATATACATATATATATATATATATATATGTATATATATATATATATATATATATATATGTATATATATATATATATATATATATATATATATATATATATATATATGTAAACAGAGAGCGCCATCTATTGGACTCAAAAACTAAAGAAAATACTTCAAAGAGCTTCATTTGGATATCACTAGGGATTTGATCCTGCACGGCATGGAGGATGTTCAGGTGAGTCAATGGGATAGCATGACATTATTTTCTAGTTCCATATTGTGATTTTCTTTTAAGGATTTTGGAATTAGTTTATGCCACTGCAATTATGTTACAATGAATGGAATATTATCTCAACAGACAAGGAATTTATGAATTGTAATCACAAATTTAACCCTCCATAGACTATTTGACAATCAACCAAAACAAACATGATTCAGGTATAACATAAGCCTACAAATGTTTGTATGCCAAAATATAACAACTTATAGGCAACCATTTCTTAGTTTGGAGAGCAGTTAGAAAATGCTGCAAATAAACCAGACTAAATAAAATTAAAACTGAAATTAAAGAAATAGATTGGTAATTGTGTTGACATTTCACTGATTAGACTTCTTCTGATCCTACGAGATCCACAGAAGACAGCCAGCCTTTACTTTTCTCTTGCTCTTGGCAGACTGGATGCACTAACAGGCCTGGAACCCTCCCACAGGCAGAAAAACTCATTACACGCTTCATTTTTGATTTGTTTTTAAGAATTCCAGATTGCCATGGTTTTTGTTTTTTCCTTTTTAAATCAGAGGGTGTTGTCTAAAATCCTCATTGTACCGTACAGGGTGCTGCGTCCACCCCTCGTTGGCTGACAGGCTTCTAGTGGCACATCACACAGGAACACACAAGGCTCATTCCCATCCAGAGCACCCAGTGATTGTTTTTAGAAAATCTTGTAAGCCATTTCTTCTCAATGTACCAAACACCAAAGCAAATTCCTTGTATGCGAAAACCTACTTTGCAATAAACTGGATTCAGATTTTTTTTTACTGCTAAACATAACATTTAGCACATATACACGCTAATGCTAGCATGTCAACATGAGGGTAAGTGTAACATGCTTTACAATTAGCATGTGGCATGCAATTATAGGTGGCTGTGGCTCAGATGGTAAGGGCTGTCGCCTACCATGTCGAAGTGTCCTTGGGAAAGACGCTGAATCCCAAATTGCTCCCGATGCTGTGCCATTGGTGTGTAAATGTGTGAATGTTTATCTGATGAGCAGGTGGCACCTTGTACGGCAGCTTCGGCCACAGTGTGTGAATGGTGCATGGTTCCTGTACTATGTAAAAGCGATTTGAGCAGTCGTTAAGACTAGAAAGGCGCTATATAAATAGTCCATTTACATTTAGGGTAGCATTAATATTAAAGTACAGCTGAGATTGGAGAATTCAGTCATTAGTGTCCTCTCATAAACTTATTGGACAGGTGAAAACTTCAGCCTGATAAATATGCAATGTGAAAAGTCAGAGGATCCCCAAAGTCATCGGGATTTATCCTCTTTGAAATTTCAGAGCAAGTAAACACTTAATATTTTGGCGTTGGCCCAATTTCTGGTGACTAACATTGCCAGTTGCTAATGTGGCTAAAAAAAAAAAAAAAGAATATTGTGTACTGTGAAAAACAATCTTAGCTAATATCTCAGCACACTGTACTGGCTGGATTCAGGCTGCAAAAAACCTTGTTGCATACTCCATGATGATGGAGAAAGAATAACTGAATGGTAACTGAATGATTATACTTTGTTTTAATGAATATAAAAAGACATTTACACAATAGTGATAGTGAACCAGTGAAAACATGAAGTCCACAAACATAACGTCCTATTCCAGTGTCCCATCAACAACCATCTCCTCAATTAAATATCATCTCTTGTAAACATAACATGTGTAGGTTATTCTCTACAAGCCATTATTGTATAGACAAACGCTGATTTCAAATAAATGCGTACAATTCAGAAAGTTAAAATAAAGAAAAAAGTTTGTTTCACCAAAACTGAAGAAAATAATCATTAGCAGGTACACCTTTTTTTTTTTTTTTTTTAAATTAGGACCTTATCCAGAATGAAAAGGGATAGCAAACCAAAAGATGCTTTTTCATTTTTTCCCTCAAAAGTCAAAATAAAAAACAAGTCTCACAAAAAGCAAAAACACTTGGGGAAGATGGCAGCTTCAAGCTGATGACTCTTGCAGCAGCTGGACTCCCTACAGTACACTTATAGCCAGTGAGAACAATCAGTGATGTAACAGCACAAGTTCAATCACAACTTGTCCTTGATTAATAATAAGCGCTGCTACCAATGGTGTTGGACTGTGCTCTTCACAACATCACAAGTACTGTTTTCAACTACGGCTGATAGTCCTAACCCTTTAGGCTAAAGACATCATCCAGATGAATAAAGGGCGAATGAAGATGGGTCACTACCTGGACCTGCGGTCTTTTCTGTTTTTGTCTAGGCTTTTGTCCATGGTCTTTTCATTGTCCCCTCTGCATTTGGGGCAGTACCACTTGCCTTTGGGCTTGTAGGTCAGCCCCACACATGAGAAGTGGAACCACTCGATGGGGCACTGGTCATTGTCGCAGCCGATCATCTCACCGTATGACACCTGCTCGCACAGGCAGTAGGTGGGCTCGTTGGGGTCGATGGCGAAGTCGACCGGCGAGGCATCTCGCTCCTGTTTGGCCTTGCGCTTTTTCTTCTTCGCAGACTTGGACTTCTTCTCTCGGGGCGTAGGAATGGACAGCTCCTCCACTGGGTCGTCCACCAGAGAGCCGTTGGCTGATGGGTGGCTCGAGTCGCGGCTCTCGCTGTTGCGCTGGCGTCGTGGGCGGCGGGCCGAGGTGCGCTCTGGGGCCGGCAAGTCTTGGACGCTGGAGCGCCGCTCCATAGTGACTCGCTCTGCCTCGCTGGGCTCCTGGAGGCAAAGGGAGTGGGAGTCCATCTGGCGGGAGCGGTTCTCCACCAGCTCCGTCATCTGGGTCACTACATGGATCTTCTCGTCGCCCAGCTCCTGGCTGATGATGAGCGCTCTTTGCAGCTGGACCTGAAGGCGCTTTCTTTGAGCTGCATCCTGCTCACCTTTGTACTTCTCAAACACTTCATCCACCTCCTTCAGCACCTCTGAAAAGCAGGATACAAGGACAAGGATTTTTACTCATAAGGATACTGAGAATCATGAGAGAAGAGATATATAATAATAATTAAGTTCCCCTCCACTGTTTTTCGTATTGTTCCTTGACTGTGATGTTTGAACATCCTTATACAGAATGATGTGTGTGCGCAGAGTGTTTTCACATCCATCAGCTGAAGAAGGGTTTCTCTGTGCTCACCTAAATCTCAGTGCGGATGTACCAGCAGGATTTTGTGACCAATCATGGTCCAGTATGCAATTTACACATGTGTGATGTGGAAACATGAAGCTTCCAGGTCACAAACACTCTGAGAACAGACTTTTCAGTCAAATAGAAGACATCTTGTGTGCGCAGTAAAACATTTAAAATAAAAAATAAAACATTTGCATTTAAGTGATGATCACGCAACTATGTAAAAAGGCTAATCTAGTTCAGTGAATAACGGCAAAGTAATTAAGGATGCCAAGTGCTTTAAAACCTCAAAGTAGAATGAGGAGGGCAGCGCCGCAGTGAGTTCCTGCCTACAGGAAATGACGACAGTTAGATGTTGAAAGGGGTTGCCTAGAAGAGCAGCTATCCGGCTCTGCGTCTCACACTCGACGGAGTAGAGTGGAGGTGCAAACATCGTATACAAGCCATCAAAAATGTGTAATCTCGCTTAAAACAATCCAAATTGAATGTGCCCCTGATTATATATGTATATTTAATTATCTATCGACGGGGTCGTGGAACGGTATGGAGACTGGGTTTTAGCCGCTGCTAACCCTGCGTCAACATAAAGCATCGGTGTGGGTTGTTTTTAGATTTAAAAAAACGGCAGTATTTGTTCACCATGGTTATCGGGCAAGGGTTCACACCTCAATGAACACAGTTTAATGTCTTCTACACGTCTGTATTCTGCGTGATGGACTTCGGCATACATTAAACAAACCAAGCATTGTTTAATTATATTAAATGCTTAGGTTTATGCATTGTTTTCCCTGCCATTCGCACAATAATCCGCGGAAACACCGTGGTGGGCGGCAGTGTGTAACGTTAACGTTACCTATTGAAAAAGTTGAGATTTTAATATTACAAGGTGCTAATTTTTGGATTATATCGATGCCGAATTTGCCATCGGACACCAAGTATTTAATGCAGATCTCGTATCTGGCTATAATGTATGTGGACCTTTGCCGAGAGACAGAAATATCGAATCAAAGAATTTTCTCATTGAGTTTGGTGTCACACACACAATACAGGACGGAGTGTATCAGGGTTATGCTAACTGAATGTTGGCTGACTTGTTTATATAACAATTTGCTCGTCAATGTATTTAACCATATTTCAGCTAGTCACATTACTGTTTATCGAAGTAACGTTACATATGAGCAAGGGGCGTTCGGTTTTTGCAAAATGGGAACACAAGGCTCGCGCCTGCTCCACCATTTCAGGACACCCTGTTAGGTTGCAGTTCATGTTTGACAATTGTATACACACAGTTGTAATGAATGGTAAAAACAAATAGACACAATACCTTGATACTTTGCATCAATTTCTCGAAGCAGAGAAACATTTCTTTGTATGTCCAAAGGCAGAGACTCCACACATTCCAGATAATCCTCCACATAGTTGACCAGTTGTTGCGACTTGTCGGCATTTGTATAATGGTGGCCTAACATCGTCTCTACAATGCATAGAGGCACTAAAAGAATATGGAGGAAATGTGAAAAATATACTGTTAAAATCAAATGCTTGGCGACTTTGCAGCTTGTAGGGCAGTCCCAGGCAGCAGTTCACTTCAAACAAAACTCAAGCCTCTGCGCATGCGGGAGTATTTTCCTTTTATGGTATTGTACAGTTTCCTCTCATTTGTCGTCACCGAAGGCGGGCTCAATTGGGTTTGCAGCATCGGGATTGGCAGAGAGTCACCTCATTATCATAACATTTTCCCGGGAAATTAAACCAATGGGGAAATTAAACACAGAGCTGCCATAGTTTAGACGGAGACCAAATTGAACCTCTTTGTTTTATATAAGAGCAGAGCAGCAGCAAAATGAAAGGCACAATTAGTCATTATTTTTTGTTTGTGTTTTGTAGCCTGTCAGAATTCAAATTATAAACCTGTTTTACTGCAGTGTTAACACAGTATTAATGTAGGCTACTCAAACTTTTAACAGCAGAACTTAGATTTATTGTTAGGAGCAACAGCAGGTATGAATCTTAACTTTTTAATGTTTGGTTGTGCTTTTCTATATTATGTACACAAATTGGGCATTAAACTAAAAAATATCAGAACAATACATTTTCTATATGTATTAAATGAGTCAAGTCAAATCCATTTTATTTATATAGCGCCACATCACAAGACAAGTTATCTCATGACACTTTTCATATAGAGCAGGTCTTGACCATACTTACATAGTTAGCAATTCCTTCATATACTTCCACAACGTAGAGAGATTTTAGAGACACATTTTGAAAAAGGAATGGGATTGAAGCAGCAGTGGCTGAAATATTGTGACTTTTAGTCCCTAGCATGGGGTTAAACTCAGGTTAAGCTCCAAAAAACCTGGATCCTACACTTCCCATAATGCAACTAGTTTAGTCTAGAACAGTTTTAGCAGTTACATCATTAGACAAAGAAAAGCAACCAGGAACAGAGCAGACAGTGCTCATGTTTGTGTCTTCTTATATGCTGTCTAAAGTTTGGGTACATTCAAAGCACTTCAAAAGCATCTGCTATACACACGGTCACAAGGCTGAGGTGAAAATAGGCCTGACTATGACAATACACAGGTCCTTCCTTTAGTCTGCACAAACTCATATTCAAACTGTCACTGTGAACCACCTTGTGTGTGTGTGTGTGTGTGTGTGTGTGTGTGTGTGTGTGTGTGTGTGTGTGTGTGTGTGTGTGTGTGTGTGCGCGTGTGTGTGTGTGTGCGTGTCTGGGAAAATACTTATTTCCTCTTTCTGTGTCACATGATGTCAGGGCACTGCCTGACATCATGTGACACAGAAAGAACTAACTAGGCTACTACCACCACTATTGCCAGTTCTATACTTCTAATTACAACTATTACTACTACTACTATAACTTGTATTACACTACTAATACTTCTACCACTAGTACAACAAGTGGTAGAAGTATTAGGCCTACCTATACTATAACCAATAGTGTCACTAGCTAATAATAGTGCTGTGAGTCCAGACTCGAGATGTTTTTCTATTGTCTCGGACTTGTCTCCCACTTGTTGGTACTTGCACTTAGACTTCACCACTGATCTCACCAAAATTCTAGTTGGTCTTGACCATGTCCAGCACTTTATGCTTTTTTCTAAAGTATCTTCCTCCTTCACCACAAAACCATTAATGAAGTGCACTTGTTCAGAAAACAAATAAGTTGTAATTCAAAATCCATCATTGACATTGACATTGTCAATGATGATTGACATTTGGTCACCTGGTATTTGTCGGGCTGCAACATTATGCCTCCGCTCAGCCTTGCAGATGCAGGAGCATTAATCATTGTTTTAGTGACACCTATGGTACCTTTTTGTTACATTTTCCATTGGCAGTCCAGAATGTTATTGTACACTATAATGAAAAGACTCAACATCTAAAATGTCAAGTTGCACTTCAGCTTTATGGGATTTTAGTGAAATTGCTATAGGCTTAAAGTAATAGGCCTAATTTGATCCTACAGGGTTGTTACTCTGCACAGGCATTTTGATAATTACAAATAATAATGCAAAATGTTAATCTGAAAATAGAAGATATCTTTCGCATCACATACATTATGAACAGGTAAGTACGTAGTCTTGAAGAGGATTTTTTCTTTTTCGGTCTCGGTCTTGACTCAGTCTCAACTGGTCTTGGTCTTGGACTTGTCTTGGACTCGAGGTGGTCTTGAGTACAGCACCGGCTAATACTAAAAGCAGTACTGCTTACATCACTACTGCTAATAGTCTACAGGGGTCTTCAATGTTTTTAGGCCAAGGACCCCTCAGCTGAAAAAAAGACGGAGCAGGGACCCTTTAATTCAATTCAATTCAATTTTATTTATAGTATCAAATCATAACAGGAATTATCTCGAGACACTTTACAGACAGAGTAGGTCTAGACCACATTCTATAGTTTACAAAGCCCCAACAATTCTAGTAATTCCCCCAAGAGCAAACATTTAGTGCGACAGTGGTGAGGAAAAACTCCCTTTTAGGAAGAAGCATGGGACAGACCCAGGCTCTTGGTAGGCGGTGTCTGACGGTGCCGGTTGGGGAATATAATGAATAAAATTGAGTTGCATATTAAACTGGGACTACAATAACGTGTAGGGTGGCCTAGAGCCTTTATATATACCTTTTTATGGTGCATACAATACTAAGCTATTAACATAATTGTCAGATTTATACAGCATGTTTTAATGTTAAAATGTGGAACAGTGAATCCTTATATATATATATATACTATCAAACAATAATTTGGTGGCCCCCCTGCAGCAACTCTGAGGACCCCCTAGGGGTCCCGGACCCCTTGTTGAAGATCTCTGCTGTACTATAACTACTACTACTATTGCGTCATATACTCAGTAGTCAAATGTAACTAAGTAGATTAACTTAAGTGCTGTTCTACAGTACAATTTTGATCTACTTGTACTTTATTTGAGTATTTCCATTTTGTGCTACTACAGTTTTGAGGCAAAAATTGTACTTTTTACCCCGCTGCATTTATGTGATAGCTTTAGTTATTACTAAATGCAATTACTAACTGCAAATCTGCAAGGTAACTGATAACTTATTAGTTACCTTGCAGATTTAGATTCTTAACATGAAATATAAATCAACAAATACATTCTGATATATTATTGTAGGTAAAGCTACCCAGCAGTAGCCTACATAAAGTCATTGAAATGAGCTCTACCTTTACCTGCTGCTTCTGATTCTGAAATGGAGCATACTGTATAATGGGTACTTTTACTTTTGGTACTTTAACTATATTTTTTAAATAAAGTATTTTTAATTGGTAAGCCTTTGCTGAGGGACCTTCTTTGCGGCCAGAACGGGTAGCTAAAGTAAGATTTTGAATGCAGGACTTTTACTTGTAACAGAGTATTTTTACACTGAAGTATTGCTACTTTAGGTAAAAGATTAGTTCTTCTTCTACAGCTATTATTAGTGTAGAAATAGTAGGCTAGTATAATTACTGCCTTAACTACTACATTACTACAACTATCATACTGTAAATGTTTGTGTGTTCATATATGCATTGTACAAGGAAGCCCAAAGCCATTGTCTTGCTTCAGTAAAATGTCAGCTATGTTGGTAGTTGAGACGGGATGATAAGTATTGTCCTATGACACGGAGCAAATATCACATGAACAAAGTAGTGAAGCAGGTCTGGTGTGGGGGGTGCAGCCAGTCACTACTTAGGTTTCGTTTCATTCTGGTGGAAAATAACTTGCGACCTTTCGCTCCATTTTTAGGCAATGACTTCCCTCCCTGCTGTCACATTACTTTCGTTTCCTGCATATTGTTATCAGATGACAAGTTTAAAAGAACCGTTAGAACTTCGGAATCAACACTAGCTTTTCCGGTTAGTGCTTTCAAAATAAAACCTCTAGTATCTCTTTCAAATAAATGACTCGTAACACCTTACTCCAGATTGTGGTAAAGTAATAATTTGATTATTCACATTTATCTCCTCTCATACTCATGTAACACCACTAACTGGTTAGAATTCCCACTTGGTTTTTATTAAAAAGGCATTATATTATATGTTAATATATTATGGAAAATATATATTGTAAATCATTAAAATCATGAATAACGTCAGATTTGTTGTGAACCCTATAAATGTGCACTTTAATTAAAACATTAAGGTACAAGACTTTATAACACCTTAATCCACTCAGAAAACCCAGAGCCCATTCATATAGCCTATTACAGCTTGAATTTGCAATGTACAGTTGGAGTAAATTGGCAAAACCTTAAGGTCCCTTTAAGGAGCAAATGAGTGAAAACATTCAATTCAATTCAATTTTATTTATAGTATCAAATCATAACAAGATTTATCTCAAGACACTTTACAGACAGAGTAGGTCTAGACCACACGCTATAATTTACAAAGACCCAACAATTGTAGTAATTCCCCCAAGAGCAAACATTTAGTGCGACAGTGGTGAGGAAAAACTCCCTTTTAGGAAGAAACCTTGGGTCAGACCCAGGCTCTTGGTAGGCGGTGTCTGATGGTGCCGGTTGGGGGTGTGATGAACAGTTGCAATAATAGTTACAATAAAGATAATGGAACAGTGATTAGAAATAGTAGTTGTAGTAGTTCATGGCGTGGCAGAGCACTGCAGGGCATTACAGGGCGTTTCAGGGTGTAGCAGGGCGTAGCAGGGCACTGCAGGACGTAGCAGGACATAGCAGGGTGTAGCAGGACGTAGCTCGACGTAGCAGGACGTAGCAGGGCATAGCAGGGTGTACCAGGGCATAGCAGGACATAGCAGGGCGTAGCAGGGCGTAGCAGGACATAGTAGGGTGTAGCAGGGCGTAGCAGGACGTAGTAGGGCGTAGCAGAGCATAGCAATAGCAATACATTTAAATACTGTATATTACAGTCCACAAATGGATCCATTAATTTACCACAAAGTTGGGGAAAACCTGAAAACTGAAAAAGAATACAGTCATTAATTTGTATTAGAAAATATTTCAAAATCACATTGTTTTCTTAAAATATATTATTTGTTTATTTACAAATCCTATTTAGTAATATAATTAGGGCCCGAGTGCCGACAGCGGCGAAGGCCTTATTGAAACTGAAGGAATTATTTTCCCAGCGAATTGCCTTTTTGAGGGGCTTAACATAGTTAAAAAGTCACCAAAATTTACGGTCGCATCAAGTCTGGTGAAAATTTACGTATTTTAAGGGTTTCGGGAATAGGTGCACAAAAATGGCTCGCTAGTGCCCCCTACAAAGTTAAAAAAAATTGAGCCCCTGCAGTACGTTTAACGTAGACTAACGAAACTTGGTACACAAGCATGTCAAGACGTACAAAAAAGCTCATTGGAGCCATACCCTAAACCCAACAGGAAGTCCGCCATTTTGAATTGAAAGTTCGAAATTAGTGCGATTTTGGCCGTTTCCACATGTCGTACTTTAACAAACTCCTCCTAGAGATTTCATCCGATCAACTTCAAATTTGGTCTGTGCCATCTCAACACCTTAAAGATGAAAAGTTATTAAAAGAAAAACTTTTCATCAAACGGTGTGGGCGTGGTGTGGCGGCCATTTTCAGCATTTATCGATGAACGAAGAAGTTGTTGTAACTTTAGTGTACATTGTCATATCATCTCGATTGACAAGGTTTGACAAGGGTCCAGGCCTGAGGACATCTACATGCCAAAATTGACTTTTGGTCATAGCGCACCCCGCTGGCAACAGGAAATCCGCCTTATATGACAAACATCTGATTTACATGAAACTTATAATGTGTGGTCTACATGTGATACCACTCCCTATACTTTAACGTACTTAGGCCTTTAATACTATCTTATATGGATAGCATTCATTTGAATATATGGCAACATGTATTAAGAATACTATATTTTCCAGGCAATTTGGCTCCCTTTTCTACCATCCATCAGACTAGTACAGAGATCTTCAACAGGGGGTCCAGGACCTCTAGGGGTCCTCAGAGTTGCTGCAAGAGGGGCCACCAAATTATTGTTTGATAGTTTTATATATATATATATATATATATATATATATATATATATATGTCTGAAGATATACATAACAGGAATCCAACATATTGTTTGTAAAGCTAAAAAAAAGAATTTACACAACATTATAGGCTTGATAGGCTAACTGGCCCATAGGTAAGGTAGCCATACACAGATAGAGTTAAGCTTAAGGATTCACTGTTCCACATTTTAACATTAAAACGTGATGTATATATATGAATATGTCAACAATTATGTTAATAGCTTAGTATTGTATGCACCATAAAAAGGTATATCTAAAGGTTCTAGGCCACCCTACACGTTATGTAGGCCCAGTTTAACATGCAACTCAATTTTTAACATTATATTTTTCAGCTGAGGGGTCCTTGGCCTAAAAACGTTGATTGAAGACCCCTGGACTCATGTTTTACTTTCACAATTAGAGATACTCTTACTTTTTAAATAAATCATTTCCGGTTATGTGCTGTGCCTCTGCTAGCTTGACGCGGCTGTTTATGTATCAGTGGAGACGGAGCGCTGTTGTTGCACTCTGAGCTCGTGTCAGCAAAAGTGCAGCAGTAAACTAACGTTACCTGCTGTCAGACTCCACTGTCACCATGAAGACGACTGTTGTGTTCGCTTTTTTAGCCTGCCTGGCTGTTTCAGGTAAGACACTTTGTCTAAACTAAAAGCAAAAAAGAGGGGGTGTCTTTTCAGCAGTTTAGGGAAAGACTTTTTATGGAAAAAAATTATAAAATAATAAATAAATAAATAAATTGTAGGCCTACATGCTCAAGGACAAATACGTGTTTTATTATACAATTGTGTTGCTTCACGTTGGTGACTTAAATATCCAGCCTAAGTTGATTTAAAGTGTATTGTATACAGCCTTTATATTGGAGTAGGATTGTGTTTTTCTGGTTATTAGGACGTCTTAATGTTTCCTTTTTTTCGATGTAGAAATGAGACACGATGTGTTTTCATGAGACCTGACTGTGACTTCCTGGATTGTTTAGAGAACAGAAATTTCCGCAGTCTTCAGACAGTGTTGATCTGACTGAGTCAACATGTCTGCTGGCAGAAGAGTCAGGGTGAATATGCAACTTGTGTTGAAGCCCAAACTCCAGTGGATATTTTGCATTTGGCTTTTTTACGGGTGTAAAAGTAAATATTATACTTAAGTGCAATTGTGTCAAATTAGGCCTAATTACTCTACAGCGCTGTGGCGATAGGCCTGACACTGCTAAACTACTCAAAAATAATTATTAAACAGCCTAAAAGTGGTAAACACTTTATAGAAGTCAATCATCTAGTGAATAAAGCCCTGTCACCTCTTCTATCTGAGTCCTCAAATGGGGCATGGGACAACCAGTGCCTTATCAGAAAAAGACAATGTAGGCTAGAGAGCACATCCACGTAGTTGCTGGTGCAGGACAAAAAAGTAAATGTAGAAATGTTGCACTATTAAAGTATTTTTCGGAGCATTGAGCTGTTGTGTGGACTTTACCTTTTTTCTATAACCAGTGCCTGAACCTGCAGATAAGCTGTGGACTGAAAACTCATCACAGTGTCATAAATATAAATGTGCTGCAGCTTTGTGTGGCCTACTGAAATGTGGCTATTCCAGTTGACCTTATCAGCTGTGTGTTTGTTTAAACGAATAAGCTACTCACAGTTCAAAGATCGGCTGTAGTCAACAAACATCAGAGCTGCACTAATCAGTATTTCATTTTATTTTATATTGTTGTATTAATGAGACCTCAGAACATGATCCCCTAACTCCTCAGTTCCACTCCACTCAAGGCTGTTTTTAGCCTGTTTCAGCTCATTGTTTTGGTTTTAAAGCCCAAAAGTGAGTGTAGAGGTTAAGCCCAAGCTTTAAGCCCCTGAGGTGCTGTTCCACGGGTAGAGTAATTGATGCACTTTTTACCTTTTTGATCAATGAAAGTCCAAGTCATATTTGCCGTTAAAACCTTTGGTTCCATTTATTTCCATGATATCTTAGTTGGGTTTCCAGACAAATCATTGTTTGTATGTATGCCTGTGTGGTGTTGTGGTGTTGGTGTGCGTGTGTGCGTGTGTGTGTGTGGTCAAAAACTGTATGTGCTTCCGGGTTGCACCTGAGGAACCAAAGATTGGTTCCTATTCATACCAAGGGCACTAATTGGCTCTTACAGTTAGGCTATCATCCACTACATTTCCAGCAGCAGCAGACAGCTGTTTTCATTGAATTTAAATAACCCACTGTATACTATCTGCTCATAGAGCTGCAACGATTAGTCTACTAATCAATTACGCGATCAATAGGATAAAAATGTGATCATCAATTAATCGTTAATGTGTCATGCAAAATGGTTGTTTCAGCTTCTCAGGTATGAAAATCCTGCTCTTTTCTGTTTTATATTATATTAAACTGAATATCTTTGGGGTTTGGACATGACATTTAAAGACATCATCTTGGACTTTGAGAAACTGCGATGGACATTGTTCCCTATTTTCTTTCATTTTATAGACCAAATGATTAATTGAGAAAATAATCGGTGGATTAATCGATAATGAAAATAATCATTATTTGCAGCCGTACCTGCTCAGCACCAAACAGCAGAAAGGCAAAGTTAGTGGCTAGCTGGTGAGAAACATCTAGCAGCTAAAGAGGCAAGTTTTTTTTCCTCAGGACATGGTAAAGACCAAAACAAAGCTAAAAAGAGAAAATTATTTTCATTACATTCATCAGATGGCACAACTCCAAACGAGTGATAATGTTGCTCTGATTCATGTCAATTGCTTGCTGTCCTGTAACATCAACAGTTTTTAAGTTGATGATAGGGCTGCTCGATTATGGAAAAAAATCATAATCACAATTATTTTGGTAAATATTAATATCACAATTGTTTAACACAATGAATCATTGACTTTTGGAAAGATGTATTTATTGAATTTAAAAAACATAAGTAGTTCAACAAATCAACAGTGAAAACGCCTTGAACTGTGAAGTTTCTCTTAATACTTATATAAGATACCCGTTTGAACTTTTTTTTTCATTCAGAACCCAACACAAAATAAGAGTTTACTTGCATTGTTTTTTTTTGGTTTTTTTTTTTTATTATTAGGAGCCAAAAATCACGATTAAAATTATATTAATTGCACAGTCCTTGTTAATAATATGTTAGATGTTTTGTTTTCAGATGGTTCTTCTGAAGTGGTATAGCAGTGAACGTTGAAATCAATTTATTTCTCCCTCTCTGTCTTTTTGATTTAAGCACTGTCATTGGCTGAAGATGAAAAAAAGGCCAAACCTCCTGCAACCATGTCCCCTGCCATTGAGTTCAGCCCCCAAGCTTCATCTGGTACCACCACGACAATCATCCCCAAACCTACAACTACGACCCCCAAACCTACAACTACGACCCCCAAACCTACAACTACGACCCCCAAGCCTACAACTACGACCCCCAAGCCTACAACTCCGACCCCCAAGCCTACAACTACGACCCCCAAGCCTACAACTCCGACCCCCAAGCCTACAACTCCGACCCCCAAGCCTACAACTACGACCCCCAAGCCTACAACTACGACTCCCAAACCTACAACTACGACCCCCAAGCCTACAACTACGACCCCCAAGCCTACAACTACGACCCCCAAGCCTACAACTACGACTCCCAAGCCTACAACTACGACTCCCAAGCCTACAACTCCTCCTCAACCTACTCCCCCCACCAACTTGACTGTAGGAAACTACACCCTGATGGCAGACAAAACAGTTATGTGTGTGATGGCTCAAATGGCACTGCAGATCCGACTGGCAACACCAAAGGTACATTTCATCAGTCACAATAGACACAACAAGAGCCACAGCAAAGTCAAAGGCCTAGCTATTTTTTTGAGTAGGTTCTGATCTTAAACATGCATGTAGTAGTGATATCCAAAAGAACTTGGTGAAACTTTGTGTTTATTCTCTGAGCCCACTGCTAAGGCTGACCACTGACTGCTGGACATCTTTTACAAACGGAAGCTACAACACCATTACAACTAGGTGTATTAGGTGTCATTTTGCTTTTTTTTTCCTTAAAGATTATCCAGTTACTTACGTTACAGTTACAGTTACGTGGGCGTGGTAATGGGCTATCGAAGACAAAATGAACCGAAACAGACATTTCTAATCCAAATAGTTAGAACTTTCTGCACAAGCCTCTGACTCAGCTTTCAGCAATTCATTTGTCAGCATCCTGGTTTCAGGAATTGAGAAAAAAGGTTTTCATGGCAAGTTTTGATTTCCTCATTGTGGCACATTTGATTGACTGTGAGAGGTTAGATGCATGTCATGTGTCATATGACAGTTTACTCAGTCTACACGACAAGGTGATATTTGTTTCTTTACAGAAACACTGCAGGTACCTTCTGGACCATACTGATTTCTCTTTTTCTATCTTTCAGGCCAATGGAACCTTCATTGTTCAACCAAAGTCTACACATATAGAAGGAGTTTGTCAGGCAACCAAGGCCAACCTTACCATTGAATTCAAAGAGGGCTTCATCACCTTCATGTTCAACAAGGTATGACTGCTGTCCTAGATTTGTCACAAATATGGAAGTATAATATTGGTAGCTACAATGAGGTCAGTAACTCATCTTTGGCACTGATTTGGCATTTTACTTAACCCTCCTGTTGTCCTTGGGTCAGATTTGACCTGTTTTCAAAGTTTCTACATCAGAAATTTGGGTTTTCTTTTAATTGCCCAAAAATAACATGCGTTGTTCCATACAACGCTCTTCTCGAGTAGAATGAAGGGTCAGATAGACCCACATAGAATTTTGGTTGTTTTATGAAATTTTATAGCATTTGAAAAAACAATGAAATGGTTTCTGAACAGTATCCTGACTAAACTTTGACTGTTATTATCCACCCAATTGTGACAACTATTTGTGGAAATAATTCATAATTTCAGCTTTTTGTTTTTACTCAAAAATGAGGTATAATTTCATATAAATGAGGTTTATTCACCATGAATAAAAAAAAAAAAATTGATGATAGTGGTGAATTTGGTGGTAGTGAAAAAAAGCGCAGGAAAAGCAAGAAAAACCTCAAAAAAAGGGGTTGACCCGGCCTACCCGGGAGGACAACAAGTTGCATGGTCGACGGGAAGACAACACAAGGGTTAAAGTCTTAGCAATTAAATACTGTGACATAACCCATTCAGTCTTTTTTTGATGAATAACAAATTGTTTGAGCGGTACCTTCATATGCAGTACAGACTGGAGTCAGAGAAGAGTTGTTAAAAAAGGGAAGTTTAGTTGACAAGCCTGTTCTAAGAGCATGTGACAGGGAGTGGCCCACACTGCCTCACGCCACAGCGCTTGTGTAATTCACTTTGTGATTTTCGAAATGAAGAATAAAAACACCATCACAGTTTCTCAGAGTCTTAAAATATCTTATTTTGGCCGACCAACAGTCCGAAACCCAAGATGTGCAGTGTATCATGATATAAAACAGATCAAAGCAGGAACTCATCTCAATGGAAGAGTTTGAAATAGTGAATGTTTGGCAATTTTGCTTAAAAAAATGACTGAACCAATCGGCAATCAAAATAGTTGCTTAAATGTTTTTCTGTCAGTCGACTAATCGAATAATTAACTAATCGCTTCAGCTCAATGAGTTTGAATCCTTGCGAAACTGAATCTCAAAGTTATTTAGATTAAGCTCTAAAAATTGTAAGAAATAAAAGTTAAAAAATGTAAACTCAAAAGACTGACGTTCAAAAAAGAACAAGAAGATGCTGTCAGACAGTAGTTTAATGACTACCATTGCTCTTTGCTGATGAGAAAGTGAGAGAGAAAATTATAAGAGATTTGGTAGCTTTGGTTTGGTTACATTTTGATATTAAAGCTACTAGTGCAGTGCCCGTTGAAAATGTGCCTGTTTGGAACGGGCCGATAGCTTGGCGTGTGGTATTGCAGCTTGTAGAATTCATGAAAACCAAACTGTACCCCAAAATTACTTACAGAAGGACCCCGAAACTACTTCATTTGCAACTCCCCTGTATACCCTATTGACTTACTGATTTACCTGACAGAGAACGTTGCAGATTCAGAATGTAATCACAAGAAATCGCAATGAAAATGTGGAGTAATGTGGCCGGTGGGTAGAGCAGACACACATATATTTAGAGGTTTATACCTCAACGCAGTGGTCCAGGGTTCGAATCCGACCTGTGACGATTTCCTGCATGTCTTCCCCCTCTTTCTCCCCTTTCTCACCTAGTTGTCCTGTCGAATAAAGGCGGAAAAGCCCAAAAAATAATGGGGAGTAATCAGACATTAGCCTCCTGGACTCATGGTAGTGCGCTACCCACCCGGCCCCTTATGAGAGCTAAACAGCACCTATCTGCATTAATCAACCACCAAAACCGGACTGTGTGTGTGTGTGTGTGTGTGTGTGTGTGTGTGTGTGCACACGCAGAGAGAGAGAGAGAGAGAGAGAGAGACAGTGTTGTCTCGTGTTGTATGATCGTTAACGAATTTAACACTTCAGCAGAGGTGTTAATTTCCATACAGGTTTAGTGGCTTGACAGTTAACGGTGAAGTAGGGGATTTGATTTGCGGGGGTATTTTGGCGACGGTAATGTTATTAGTTAGCAGTAGACTTAATTAACCCGGGAAACGATGAAAAGTGCTGTGTCTGCCCGGTTCAGCTCTGAGATTTTCTCGCATTGCACAGCACTGTGAAGGAATAATCTGAAGCGCCTTTTCTTTCCACCGACCTTATTCCACACAACAGTCGCGATGAGCTGTATTTCACATTTTAGCTGCCAAAGCTCCGCTGCTTTCTTCGACCCTCTCTGTCTCTGGTCCTGCGCTCTGCTCAGTCAGTCTTTGGTGTTTTTTGCCCCCAACGTCTCCTTCCAGGTAGCAATGGTTATGTTTAGGGTTAGGGTTAGCTGCCTGGAAGGCGCCATTGGAGGTAAAAAACACCATTGAGCGTGGGCAGTGCGAGAGGGGGAGTGGCCAGCAGCTAGGGCAAAAGCCAATGTGTGCTTCTTTTACGATATATATTTAACGATATCTTTTGCATTTCTAATCCAAACAAATTTGGCACCGCACTTACTCGTACCCGTAGCAAGACACCTGTCAAGTTTGAAATCCATAGGACTAACGGTTCGAGAGATATGTGCATAACACATAGACAGACAGACAGACAGACAGACAGACGTTCCTGCATTTTATAGATAGATAGTGTGTAGTTTCTGTCTCCCCCATGAGGAACAGTTTGCAGCATTGGTCTTGTGTAGTGTTTGGTGAACTTATTGTATATTTGAATTTTCTCTGTGTACTTCATTTACAGTACTCTAATCACTGAGAATTAGAATTGCTAAAAGTGTTTTAGGTTAGCAACAGCAGTGTGTAACTGGTTCAAACAGAATTAAGTCATATGAAACGTGTGTGTTTCATATGGTAACAAAATATGTTTTTATAAATTAGTGTATAGTTTTTGCAGGAGTGTTTCAATTTGCAAAGGGTCTGAGGTGTTCTGGTGTGTGGTTGTGCTAATTGTGTGTAGTGCTCTGAAAAACCGGTCCCTGTTTTCAAAATAGTGCAAGACATAATGTCAAAACCATGCAATGTAGACTTACCACGAGTAGTCTCGCTTTGTCAGACCCTCCTCCACAGCGCTGCGTAGGAGGGTCTGGCTAGTCCACACCGCATTCTGGGATGGGAGAAAAACGTGCTCTGGTTTATTGGCATTTCTTTAAACCAATCACAATCATCTTGGGCGGTGCTAAGCACCGGGCAGAACCATAGTGCCGCTGCAAAATAGCCTCGGGAAGGAACTCGTTTTGGTGGAACGTGTGTGCATGAAAGTAGTTTTAGTCGTGCAACAGAAAACTCAGATTGGACAGATAAGTCTAGCTAGCTGTCTGGATTTACCCTGCAGAGATCTGAGGAGCAGTTAACCATAGTTCTCAGAAATCCACTGGAGTTTAGAACGCCAACACAAAGAAAGAGGAAGGTAACGGACATCCGGCTGAAAAGAGTGAAATCCGGCGGAATTTCCGATGGCAACGGAGCAAACCATGAGTTACAGGATTGTGAAACGAAGGTTTATGTCGGTTCCAGGCTTAAAACTCTTCATATAAGCATTTTCTAAAAAGTCAATGGAGATATTGAATAGGGAAAACCACTACTTGAACCAGAGCCGTTCAAAAAGTCACTGTTGAGCTCTATAAAATGATGCACAGTAGAGCCTGGCAATATTCTTAATGAATCACATTGTTTGTTCATGTAAATTAAAAACAATATCTCACATTTGATTACAGTAAGGATTTAAAATGCTCTATGTAGCACCTTGAATACTCACTGCCATTGGAAAACAACTTTGGTAAAAAAGACGTGTCCTATTTTCTTTCCTCAGAGCATTGAGAAAAATACCGTCTACGTTGATGCTTTGTCTTTCACCCTCAACTACCCCTTAGACAAAAAAGGTAAGTTGGGAATACGCAAATTTTATTCATCCCTCTACGTATGATATACTGTCATGTTAACAATTAAACTAGACTATCTGGGTCCACTGCAGGTGCACTGATAATTCAGCTGCAGGTGGGTGTTGTGCAAGACAAGAGGCAACTTCCCTGTTTGTGTTTAACTATATATAGACCGTGGAATTGCTGTTAAGCATGCACTGCCAGTAACAACCAACCTGCTTTCAGTGCAATGCAGTGAAACATGTTTGGCTCCATATCTGATCATCAGCATATGTTTTGACGGGAATCGTCATTCTGCCCTGAAAGCACCTGCTTTGTTTTACAGTTGCAAACGGACCCCCGTACACTGCCAACAACAAGTCAATGAATCTCTTCGCTGCAACGATCGGACACTCCTACTCCTGCAAGCGTGAATCACTCTACATGGGGAACGGACTGTACCTGGATGTCAATCAAGACCGGATGCAAGCCTTCAATCTGACCAAGAGCAACGAGTTTGGCACTTGTAAGTGTCTTTATGAAGTAAAATGAGTCATTGGTCTTGGCTCAATGAGAGCTTATTATCAGTACATGTAGCTGTCTATTAAATGCATTGTTAGATCCATTAATGAAAGTAAGAAGTAATCCTTATACAATGTTCTGCAGTACCACAATGTTAAGTACTGCATTACAAGTAAAAGTCCAGCATTCAAAATGTAATTTAAGTAAAAGTTCCAGCAAAATGTATTCAAAGTATCAAAAAAGTAAAAGATGTCATTACGCAGAAGGGCTCCTTTCATAATCTCATTAGTATATAAAGTACAGTATTGTAAGGTAGCTGTATTGTGCAGTTTAAATGATAAAAATGGATCTTCTTTTTACAAACTGATCATAAGTTTTGTCTGTAAAAGCTAAATCTAAGTAAGTAAGTAATCAGTATAGCTCTAAAACCAACTTAGTTGTGTAAAATGCACAATATTTTTTTTTAAAAGGACAATTTATGTAGTGGAGAAGTATAAAGTACCATAAAATAGAAGTACTCAACTAAAGTGCACGTAACTCTAAAATGAATTGCAGAGTACAGCACTTTAATAGGTGTTAATAAGGTATTTAGTTACTTCCACTAATGAATAGCCATCATCACAGTTTAATCTCTACGCGTCAGTTGGGTAAAACAGTTGAGCAGTGTATTAACACACTCAGTAATTATAACCAGTCGCCTGCAGGCCAGGAATAACAGGTTTAACTACAGTCTAACTGTACCAGCGAGCTGTACATTATATTTTCATCGTAATCATAATTGTTATATTCACATTAGCAGGCAAAACAAATGGTGCATGTTTAGCCGTGAGACTTCTTTTCATACTGCGAAAGCACCACTTTACAGTGTGTGCATGTATAGTGTGTTAATATTTGCTCATTGATATTTGTTGTATAGTTGTTAGACAACTAGAATTGTTTCTTTGTTTTATTGGTTGTCAGAAGTAAGTCTGATATGTGTGTGTGTGTGTGTGTGTGTGTGTGTGTGTGTGTGTGTGTGTGTGTGTGTGTGTGTGTGTGTGTGTGTGTGTGTGTGTGTGTGTGTGTGTGTGTGTGTGTGTTTTCCAGCTGACATCTGTCCGGCTGACAAGCCTGACTACCGCGTTGCCATTGCGGTGGGTGTGACGTTGTTGGTGCTCATCATCATCGTGGTGGTGGCCTACCTGCTGGGCCGCAGGAAGAGGGCCGATGGCTACCAGTCTCTGTGAGGGAGGCCGGGCACACTTCAATCAGAGGTTACTCCTATTATAATCAGTGAGGCTGTGATCTCACTCAGGGGCTAAGGGGCATTCCCACTAAAGCCTAACGTGCCATTTCTCTGTTCTTTCATGATTTGGTTTACCCAATTTACTGTTATTAACAGTGTTTAAACTAGGGGTCCCGAGTATGGAGGCCAGAGTGTGCCAATGGAATAATTGTAGACCTTAAAAGTGTTTGATAGTAATGAAACTGATGAACTTAAATTGATCCATTTAAATGCTATTATATAAATTGATTAATCAAATTACAATTCAAACACTTGCATTGATAAAGTCAAAGTGAAAAATAAATAGATATTTAAACTTGCCAATTAATTCATCTATTTTGTCTTTAAATGCTCAATCAATCATTGAATTTTAAGATGGAGTCACAAAATACGTTTTAAAGGGCATTTAGACTTATCTTTTAGTTATCTCATTTACTGACTTGTCTGTCTATCATATTCCCTTATCCAATTCGTCTGTTTCCTTTTTAAACATTTAGAGTTGTGAACGATTTGATTGAACAACTCTTGTATCTTTAATTTAAAGATGCTTAAACATTGTGTCACCTAAAAGTTAGATCTAAAGTCAGCTTCTTGTTTGGATGGACTGTAGATCTTACTTTTAGGTGACACAGTGCTTAAACATCTTTAAATTAAATAAACAAAGTTAAAGTTAATTCACTGATTAAAGGAACACGCCGACTTATTGGGAATTTAGCTTATTCACTGTAACCCCCAGAGTTAGACAAGTCGATACATACCCTTCTCATCTCCGTGCGTGTTGATAGCTTATTCACTGTAACCCCCAGAGTTAGACAAGTCGATACATACCCTTCTCATCTCCGTGCGTGTTGTAAGGCTGTCTGACGGTTCCAGCGGCATCAGGCCAGCACATAACATGCAGGTGAATGGTTCCAGTAATCCTACTGCTCCGAATAAGTGACAAAATAATGCCAACATGTTCCTATTTACATGTTGTGATTTGTAGAGTCACAGCGTGTACAAAAAACAACGTAACATGAGACACAGCCATCTTCTAACCGTAAACAAACAGGGAACTATATTCTCAGGTGGAAGAATATAGTACTTGGGCGGAATGATTTGCTTTGCAGCAAGCCTGTCTGAGACTATAGTTCCCGGTTTGTTTATGGTTAGAAGATGGCTGTGTCTCATGTTACGTTGTTTTTTGTACACGCTGGGACTCTACAAATCACAACATGTAAATAGGAACATGTTAGCGTTATTTTGTCACTTTTGTCACAATTCGGAGCAGTAGGATTAGTGGAACCATTCACCTGCATGTTCTGTGCTAGGCTAAGCTACCGGTGGAGCTGTCAGACAGCGTTACAGCACGCATGGAGATGAGAAGGGTATGTATGGACTTATCTAACTCTGGGGGATACGGTGAATAAGCTAAAGTCCCAATAAGTCGCCGTGTTCCTTTAAAGTTTAGATTATAACACAACATGAAACTGAAAGTTTTAATTGTGTGTTGGACTGTGATGCAGACATGTAAGTAAATATAATAACAGTTTAAATTTAAAAACTTTACAATTTATTTTGTTATTTAATTCTAAAAAGCAATTAAGAAAACAAGAAAATATAATAAGTAATTGCTAAATTTAATGATATATAAATAACTTTGAGTTTAATAATGCATTACCTAAATGCAAATGAATGAAAAATGAATCAATTTGCTTTGTATTATTATTCCAGTAGCACGCTCTAGACTCTATACACTTTTTTTTAGATTTTCCATGCCAGTAGCCAATCCTTATATGTGAGGAGAGTTTTACTCAAAGAGTTTGACCCCTGAATTGTATTCTCATCAAACTGGACAAGCCTCTGAAATAGCATTTGTATATTGGGACACTAAAAATAACGATGTTAATAACGACACATCTATAAAGACTGACATCTTCATAACTACTTAAAGTAAAAAACTGACGAAAATGTCTCGTTAGAATCAGTTTGGGTTATTTTTTCCATAGAGAACTAGTGCGTTAGTGGTCATTACTTCATATGATAATGATGTCATTCTATATTAAATTCTTGGCTCCTTTTTTCAGCCTAGTCCCACATTATACTCTCCCTTAGCAGTGGAAGCGGGAAGTAAACCAGATTTTATCATCTGCTTTTTGATTTAAATTGTATTCAGCTTGTCTCAGCAAATATACGACAAAGTACATTTTAATGTTTTTTCATTGTTTTAAGATTATGTGTAAATGTTTTGTTATTCCTTTTTTTTTAAAGAATCAAATATTGTGTCTTCTGTCTAATAGGGATTTTATGTTTTAAAAAGAAGGGAAGTTATCCAATCAGTAACGTTACAGGTGATTGTACTGTGTATGTTTGCATTATTAATATGCACAAAGGGAAAATTGTAGGGGTATGTGTTGGAGATTGTTAAAACCTATAGTCAACAATAAGTGCACTGATTTCTGTCCCAACTTGATTGCCTTTGTCTTTTTCATACAATATGTAGATGATACTGTGTTTAAATGTAGGGATGGACCGTCCATGTTGGTCAGTAAGGAGTCTGGTCGGATCCTGATTAGATTTTTTTAAATGAGTCACGCATTAATCACATCTCAGGAGTCCATCTCTCCTCCCTCGCCAAGTCAACTCTCACAGACTATACTGCCTTGAAGGAGTAGTTTAACATTTTGGGAAATACGCTTATAGATTGTATAGCAGAAAGGAAATAAGCATATTTCCCATAATGTCAAATTTGTCCTGTAAATATTGGTTAAGGGGCGTAACACAGAAACATTATGCTGTTGAGAAAGAAATCCCACCAAAATGTGAACCTGATGGTGGCATTATTTTCTCAACTGCAGTTTCCAAGGTCTAGAATGAATGTTGAACCTCAAATATTAAATGAAAAGTTATTAAACCAAAATGGCAGAATTGCAATTTGAGTACACAAGTAAAATAAAATATTTTTTCTAATCCCCAAATCCTAGCTTTGTGTCAAAGGGTCAGTTAGCCCACATTATAAAGAGACATATTTGATCCCATATCTCTAGTGGTATTTAGTTGCGCAGGTGGTTTCAGTTTTATGTTTAGGTTTTGATTTACTCATTTTTCAAAACTTCTGCCGCCACTTTAATAAAATGATGGTGAATAGGCTTTTCAAAGCATTGAAAAATAACATTTGAAAAATAAACAGTGGCAGATATCTCAAAACCTGGACAAAAACAAAATAATCTGCATGGTCAGATACCACTAAAGATAAATGTGATTTATGTCTTGTTTGTTTGTGTGAACTGAACCTTTAAGTATTTTAAGAAGTAGGCTAGACTTACTTTAAATAATACTCAGTGTGCTTGTGTTATAATGAAAATTGGCATGGCGGGTGGGGTCGGATGTCTGGATGTGATGTTACTGATTCAGTTTGTCCCTGTATAAATGTCCCTCAGTGAGTGTCAGCTTTTGCAGTACTTGTGGAATTGAAGAGTTAGACTTAGACCTGCTGCTCACAGCTGTACTTCCAGATTTTATCCATCAGGTGATGCTCTGAAGTTAGGAAGCGAACAGAAATAAGGGACCTTGCTGTGTGTACAGTTATCCCAATGTGTGAGCACTTTTACCTGTTGTAGACTTCCTGTGCCAATAAAGACATATTTCTAAGTGTGTGTGTGTGTGTGTGTGTGTGTGTGTGTGTGTGTGTGCGTGTGTGGGTGTGTGTGGGTGTGTGTGTGTGTGTGTGTGTGTGATAGGCAGCTTCAACAGCAGATGTGTGGTCAATCTTAATATCACTAAATATTTAATAAGTAATGTACGGTACTTCACCGTCATAAATAGCAAAAATCAAGTAAGTAATTTGACATTTATGAAGCATTTTCAAAAACATGATTACCAAGTGCATCCCAGCTTAAAATAAATACAAAAAAGATAAGATAATAAAAGCATTTTAATAAATATTTAAAGCTATAGTGCATAGTTTCTGTCGCCCCCATGAGGAATTCTAAGTAATGACAACAAAACTGTCAGTGCCCAACATCATTTTCTAAACATAGCCATACTGAGAACTACAGAGAGAGCTGTGTGGAGCTGATAGTCTTAATTAGCTTTGTAGCAACTCATTTGGTAATGGCTTAAATGTAACAGACATTCATTATTATAAAAAAGTCACACACTAAAGCATTAAATCAAAGAGCGCAAACATTGTTAGAGGATAAGATCAAATTAGAGCAAGGGTGCATCAATACAATGTGTTTGAGAATGCAGTCAGTAGGTCTGAGATGATTGCTGATCTGAGCGGCTCGCGGCCCGTTTCACAAAAGACAGAAATTCTAACAGAAAAACAGTCAAACTTAAAGTGCTCATATTATGCTCATATTATGTTTGGCTTTTTCCCTTTCCTTTATTGTGTTATATATCTTTTTTTGTGCACGTTATAGGTTTACAAAGTAAAAAAGCCCAAAGTCCACCCCAAAGGGACTTACCATCTCCAACAGAAAACACTGTTCACAAACTGCTCCAAACAGCTCTATTGTAGTCCAGCCTTTACTTCAGAGACAAACGTGGTCACTTTGTAACACACGTTATAATGCTCGCCTAGCTGCTAGCGTGGCACGCCCTCATACTCTGCTTCTGACTGGCTAGTAGTCCTTACTTAGGTACTGTCAGGGCACGCCCTCATACTCTGCTTTTGACTGGCTAGTAGTCCTTACCTAGGTACTGTCAGGGCATGCCCTCATACTCTGCTTCTGACTGACTAGTAGTCCTTACTTAGCTACTGCGCATGTGCGACTCCCAACAAAGATAGAATAGAAGTGAGATGTCTCACTCTGTAGCTAAAACAGAGCGCTCAACACACAGGGTGAAAAGAGATATATAAAAAAGATGGTGTTTTATGAAAATTAAACCACGTAAACCTATTCTGATATAACCTCTAAATACAATTATGAACCTGAAAATGAGCATAATATGAGCACTTTAAACAAAATTATATATGACCTCAGACCTCAGTTCTCCTGCTGCATTTATAAAATATCTGATCAGATAAGTCCTTTATATTAGCTGTGTTTCTGCTAAATGATTGACATATTTTGGTAGACACAAAACTGGAGTTAATTAGCCATGGCAAATGTAAATTCACAAACAAAAAAAACAACATTCTCTATATTTGTAAAAGAAATGCAACTCTATATATCAACGATTTCTGACTTGCAGAACAGAGAAAAAAAAAGAAAAAAAATGAAAACATTGGTTGTCTGTAATACATTTAATGTTTTTTCAACAGTGCTAACTGTGTACTTTCGTTTCTGTATTTCTTTTTATCTTATCCTTTTTTTCCTTTTAATCTTTCTTTGCCTGTTGCTTTTCTTCTATCTTGTCACCATATGTTTGTACTTTTGATATTTTCTATCAATACTGTATGTCATGCTTAAAATTTTAATTAAAGTACAAAAAACAAAAAAAGTTAATTAAGATAAAATAAGATAAGATAGACTTTATTAATCCCACACTGGGGAAATTCATGTGCTACAGCAGCTCACAAGAAAACATTTTTTTACACACATCAGAATAACAAATAAACATTAAGTAGACATAGGAGAAAAAATATACATAAAGTATAAGAAATAGAAAAAATAGAATTAGTTATTATAATAATAATAATAGTAATAAAACAAACATATTTACACAATAAACACCCTTACATAAACAGGCAGTATATAAACACAGATATACAGATGACTAGAAATGACATATTGCACAGTTGGAGGTAACAAGTGATAAATAAATAAATATAATATAAATAATTAGTCACATGATCATCGTTTATACAGCTGATGATGGTGTCTGAGAGGAAACATGCAGCCGGAGGCATGTTGCAACACTTTGGAGGAGGGTCTGGCAAAGCGAGATTATGTTGCATTGACCGTAGGCATTGACAGACAGACGCGGGGCGGGACTCGATCACCCAAATCCACAGAGTTGTTGCAAAACCTCCGATCTGCAGCCTCGGGAGTCTCGGACCGCTGCAAAACAAGTTTAAAAAGGGAAATTGTCGCTGATATCGTGACCATGGAAGGTAAAAACACGCTTTGTTAATATATTATTGTATTTAATAACTTTGAGTTAACAGTGAGGAAAGAAGGGCATGACGATCTGTTGTTTGTGCAGAGTGATGAAATCCAGATGTTTACTACTTGAGATACTGAAGTCGATTTCCGCTGCATGCCTGCAATGCATGCGCAACTCTTTTCCACCGTAGGCTACAACTGTTCCTGCTAAATGTCCAAATAGAAGACATAAAGTAAGAGTAGCTTTGGCTGTTTCAGATGAAGCAGCAGTTGTGGAGGAAGGCATTAGCCCAGCCCAGAGCCCTCTGGTCGCTGTCAGCTTCCAGAGAAACGTCCATAGGAATAAGAAGTACCTGGAGGCTGAACCCAAAGCTCTGGGGGTACAGTGTGTGTGTGTGTGTGTGTGTGTGTGTGTGTGTGTGTGTGTGTGTGTGTGTGTGTGTGTGATCTGCAGCTCCAACAACAGATGTGTGGTCAATCTTTTTACTTCGTTTACTCAAGTAATGTACGGAACTTAAGTTGTGAGAAAATTGTAATTTACTTCAGTATGCCACTTTTACCTGCTTCATACTTATCCTACCTACTTTTCAGAGGAAATATTAATGTGTCAGTTTCACAGCTGTTACAGTTACTAGAGTGTGTTTAAACAGTATCTATATTTACAGCATAATAAAAAATAAAAAATAAAACATTATAATGCAATACGGTAATATATTTTATATATTACCAGGGGCATTGGTTTGGTTTAAGAAGTGTAATTACATGATTACTTAGAATCCTTTTTACTTCCTTAATAGATACTTTATGATAGATACTGTATTTTCCATATTACTTATACACAGAGTTTTGTGCTTTATGCCTTATCTTTGACTGGTGTGTGTGTGTGTGTGTGTGTGTGTGTGTGTGTGTTTGTGTGTGTGTGTGTGTGTGTGTGTGTGTGTGTGTGTGTGTGTGTGTGTGTGTGTGTGTGTGTGTGTTTCAAACCACACATACCACAAGTTTTGCAATCTTAATAGAAAGTCTTCTCTCTGCTGTCCCAGATCACTCAGATTGGTCTGAGTTTGTTTCAGATCATCTGTGTGGGTGTGTTTCTGTCCAAAGGCTTGAGCTTTGTGACCACTGACATACCTCTCCTCATTTCATCTATACTGGTAAGTATGTGGCTATATCAAATATTATACCATAATTCAAAAAAAGCTGATCTGAATCTGAATATATATAAGATGCTAACAGGGTGTCAAGCTTTTATGCCCAGGTAGTGGTAATGGTAATGGTGTCCTGTCTCTCGTTATCGCCCTCATTGCCTTGTGTATTTAGTGCTCCCTTTATCTGGTGTCAGTTTTCCAGCTTTTTCCCTAGCGTGGGTCCGTGTTTTTAGTGTTCCTGGGTTTTCCCTGTTGTCTCGGCTTTTCAACAGGGTACCTTTGTGAGTTTTTGTTTGTTTCCTGCCTGTTTTTGGACTCTGTAAGCCTTTGGTTATTTAAAGGACAATTCTGGCGCAAAATTAACCTAGGGGTTAATAACACATGGGTACCGAGTCAACCGTTCTCTGGGATATGTTTTCATGCTAATCGAATGTGACCAGTTTTAGCGCAAACCGCTAATTAGCTTATAAAGCTAGTCATCGGGGCACGGGTAAAGTAAAAAGAAATTGCTATTTCTATACCACTAACAAGGCTCAAAATAGCACCACACTTCCACGGTAGCATAATGAGGGTAAACATGTAAAACGAAAGATCGAGAACTTTGTAAGTGTACAGTTTATTAAAAAGATAGTTTATAAAGACAGTACCGTTCTCGTATACAGGCAGGCTTGGGAAAACAGGTGAGGGTAGGAACGAAAACTGACCGTTATCGAGAGCTTTGCCTTCTGGCTCAGCTCTCTTTTTGTCACAACGGTGCGATAAATTGAATGTAATACCGCACCCGCTGCGCTGATTCTCCGACCAATCTCCCGCTCCATTGTCCCCTCACTCACGAACAAGACCCCAAGGTACTTGAACTCCTTCACTTGGGGTAAGGACTCATTCCCTACCTGGAGAAGGCACTCCATCGGTTTCCCGCTGAGAACCATGGCCTCCGATTTAGAGGTGCTGATCCTCATCCCAGCCGCTTCACACTCGGCTGCGAACCGATCCAGTGAGTGCTGAAGGTCACAGGCCGATGATGCCATCAGGACCACATCATCTGCAAAAAGCAGCGATGAGATCCCCAGCCCACCGAACTGCAACCCCTCGCCACCCCGACTACGCCTCGATATCCTGTCCATAAATACTACAAACAGGATTGGTGACAAAGCGCAGCCCTGGCGGAGGCCAACTCTCACCTGAAACGAGTCCGACTTACTGCCGAGAACCCGGACACAGCTCTCGCTTTGGTTGTACAGAGATTGGATGACCCTGAGAAGGGACCCCCTCACCCCATACTCCCGCAGCACCTCCCACAGTATCTCCCGGGGGACCCGGTCATACGCCTTCTCCAGATCCACAAAGCACTTGTAGACCGGTTGGGCATACTTCCAAGCTCCCTCCAGGATCCTTGCGAGAGTAAAGATCTGGTCCGTTGTTCCACAACCAGGACGGAATCCGCATTGTTCCTCTTCAACCTGAGGTTCGACTATCGACCGAACCCTCCTTTCCAGCACCTTGGAGTAGACTTTACCAGGGAGGCTGAGAATTGTGACCCACCAGGGAAATTGACGACAATCCCCCATCATCCTCCAGCTCTGCCTCTACCATAGAGGGCGTATTAGTCGGATTTCGGAGTTCCTAAAAGTGCTCCTTCCACCGCCCTATTACCTCCTCAGTTGAGGTCAACAGCGTCCCATCCTTACTGTACACAGCTCGGATGGTTCCCCGCTTCCCCCTCCTGAGGTGGCGAACGGTTTTCCAGAAGCACCTTGGTGCCGACCGAAAGTCCTTCTCCATGTCTTCTCTGAACTTCTCCCACACCCACTGCTTTGCCTCTTTCACAGCAGAGGCTGCAGCCCTTCGGGCCCTTCGGTACCTTGCAACTGCCTCCGGAGTCCTCCGGGATAACATATCCTGGAAAGACTCCTTCTTCAGTCGGACGGCTTCCCTGACCACCAGTGTCCACCATGGTGTTCGTGGGTTACCGCCCCTTGAGGCACCTAAGACCCTAAGACCACAGCTCCTCGCCACAGCTTCAGCAATGGAAACTTTGAACATTGTCCACTCGGGTTCAATGCCCCCAGCCTCCACAGAGATGCACGAAAAGCTCAGGGGCCTCCTCCAGACGTTCCCAATTTACCCGCACTACCCGTTTGGGCTTACCAGGTCTGTCCAGAGTCTTCCCCCACCCCCTGACCCAACTCACCACCAGATGGTGATCGGTTGACAGCTCCGCCCCTCTCTTCACCCAAGTGTCCAAAACATACGGCCTCAGATCAGATTATAAAATCGATCATTGACCTTTGGCCTAGGGGGCTCTGGTTCCAAGTACACTTATGAGCATCCCTATGTTCGAACATGGTGTTCGTTATAGACAATCCATGACTAGCACAGAAGTCCACACAAACAACCACTCTGGTTTAGATCAGGGAGGCCGTTCCTCCCAATCACGCCTCTCCATGTGTCTCCATCATTGCCCACATGCGCGTTGAAGTCCCCCAGGAGAACTATGGAATCCCCCACTGGAGCCCCATACAGGACTCCACTCAAGGTCTCCAAGAAGGCCGGATACTCCGAACTCTTGTTTGGTGCATATGCACAAACAGTCAGAGTTTTCCCCCCCACAACCCACAGGCATAGGGAGGCGACCCTCTTGTCCACCGGGGTAGCGGCGCTCAGCCGGGGGCTTGTGAGTATCCCCACACCCGCCCGGCGCCTCACACCTTGGGCAACTCCGGAGAAGAAAAGAGTCCAACCCCTATCCAGAAGTATGGTTCCAGAACCGAGACTGTGCGTAGAGGTAAGCCCCACCAGATCTAAGCGCTCCACCTCCCGCACCAGTTCCGGCTCCTTCCCCCAAAGAGAGGTGACATTCCATGTCCCCAGAGCCAGCGTCTGCTGCCCGAGTCTGGTCCGTCGAGGCCCCTGACCTTCACTGCCACCCGTGTGGCAGTGCACCCAACCCCAGCGGTTCCTCCCACAGGTGGTGGGCCAATGGGATGGAGAGATGGATGCCACGTAGCATCCATCTCTCCATAGCTGTGCCCGGCCGAGCTCCGTGGCAAACCCGGCCACCAGACCGCTCCTCCATCTGGGCCTGGCTCCAGACGGGGGCCCCGGGCTTCCTCCGGGCAGGGTCTCTCTATCTCTTCCTCGTTCTGTCATAGGGTTTTTGAACCATTCTTTGTCTGGCCCCTCACCTGAGACCACTTTGCCTTGGGAGACCCTACCAGGAGAACAAAGCTCCAGACAACACAGCCCTCAGGTTCATAGGGACACACAAACCTCTCGACCACGATAAGGTGATGGTTCCCGGAGAGGATTATTTACTGGGCAAACCTCTGAACAGTGGTGACGCAATAACTCAGATTTCTTTTCTTTCATTCTTTACTTTACTTACTTACTTTTCTTTATTTCCACTTGCTCTCCTAGTTGTAGTCCCAGCCCCAGCAGGCATTTTTCAGCTTTTTTGTGACTGTGCTGTTAACTGGCGAAACTCTGGTTGGCAGCTGCAACTTTTGGTTGTGTAATTTGTGTTCTCTTCATTCACAGGTGATAATAGCTGGGAGTGTAGCTGTAGCAGCACAGAACCTCCATCTGCCGACGGTAAGTCACCTGGCTGGAGTGGAGACCCCACATGATTGCCAATTCTGTATAGGCAATAGCCAACGAGCAGATCCACAGGCCTACTGCCTTCAGAAAGTACCAGAATATATTGAAATGTCTTGTAATGAGAAATGTTGACTATATTGCACTTTTGTGAACTGCCACAGAAAAATTACTGCTCTGTCACTTCCTCTAAGATGAGGAAGTTGGTGTTACGTTGACCACTGACCCCGTCACATCTGTCCATCTGTGGCCACATTCAGCCATGTTGCTCAGTTACATGTTAGCAAGCAGTGGAGAGAGCGCCGTTTAGTAAAGGAACAGGGAGTAGAGCAGCTTAACCCTCCTGTTCTCCTTAGGTCAAATTTGACCCCTTATTAAAGTTTCCATATCAGAAATTTGGGTTTGCATCAACCAAATTGCCCCAAAATAACATGGATGGTTTCATTCAACGCTATCCACAAGTAAAATGAATGACTACTTTCATTGAATTTTGGGTCTTTTATTCAGATTTATAGGATTTTATAGAAATGTTTAAATGGTTTCAAAACAGTATCCTGAATAAACTTTCACATAAACCAGTCTGTGATGCACTGAACATCCTCTGATCTTAACTAGTCAAAATAAATAAATTTCTGCTTTTTATCAACTCAAAAATTTGATATAATTTCATATAAATGAGGTTTATTGACCATGATTTCCAAGAATAAGTGTAAAACTCGTGTGAACAAGTTGGTATTAGTGGTTTATGTAATGGTGGTAGTGGGGAAAAAAACTTTAAAAAAGGACAAAAACGTGAAAAGAATTGTCAAAAAAAGTGTATACATTTTGACCCGGGAGGACAACAAGTTCATAGTTGACGGGAAGACAACACAAGGGTTAATATACAGGAGATGATGGTGTAATACACCGCAGAAAAGAGGGAAGCTGGTTAACTGGTTAAGCTGTGACGACTCAAAATAGTTGCAAATTTACCAAGTACAACTGTTTGTACATGATTTGCCTTTGCAATTTTAATTTCAGGATTTAAATATCAAGTTATTTTTCTCTTATTGTATCCAGCCTGTGAACGTCTAGCTAAGCAAATCCAGCATCATTCTAAAGAATAATAAAATCTCCTGTCTTTCAGCTGAGGGCCTGTTTGGGGATGCAGGTGGTGGCCAGTGGTGCCTCACTCCTCAACATGATCTGTATACTGATTAAAATGGATCACACGCCCTCTTTCTGTTGGAATTATTACTATCACAACGCCACAGTACATTGGGGCGAAATCTGCCATCAAATTGAGGTGAGCTATAACTGTTTGCTCTTTTTAAGAACAAGATTTTCATGGTTCAGAGTTTGATAAGATAAATAATGAAACTAGAGTAGTCTGGAGATTCAAAGTTACCTTTTAAAATCTGGCACATAAAGAGCAAGCAACAGTGGTTTCCTGTTATCATTTTTACAATGATGTGTTCATCTCAACAAAAACAAATGCACAAAACAAAGCATGTCTGTCAATTTTCTCAACAACTGTTCATCCGATCGACTTCACACTTGGCAGGTGTCTTGCTGAAGACCTAAGGAAGTGCAGTGTTAAGTGCGAGCTCTGGAGATCTACGGGACAAATGTATTTGTAGTGCGTTGTGTACACACTGTGTAGTGTTTTGAGTGGGACCCCTATTAACTGTTACTCTGCAGAACGGGATGGTGGGTACAGCTTGCTCTCCTTCCACTCGGTACAGAACATTCAACAACAGATGAAGAAAGAGAGACCCGAGATGTTACATTCTAACAAAATCAAACATTTCAAACATTAGTGATCTAGCTTTCGGAATGAACGCTTTTGTTCTGGGAAATAGTATGGTCCCAATAGCTAACTGTTAGCAAATTACGCATATACTCTAGCATTGTTAGGGGCAACTATGTCATGGCAGAGGTACTGTTAAGGACCCGAGTAAGTGCAGTGTCGAGTGTGAAGTTGTTTGTATGAGCAGTTCTCTTTAATTCTTTACAGTTTAGCTTTCAAATTTGATATATTTTGAAATATCAGTTGATTATGTGAGCACTGAAAGCACTTAACCCTAATTTAAAGAGTCCAGAGTTGAAGAGTAAGAAATGAAAGCCGTTGAAGTGTAAGTTGAAGTTTACAGGATTTTATTTAATTTTTACTTTACTGTATAAAATGTGTGACAAATACACACATAACAAAATTTAAATAGCTCCACTCTAAATAAGGCGATACATTGATATTGTATCAGGACATTGGATAAATGTACTACATTAACAAATTAGAAAAAAAGAATAAAGAAATAAAGAAAAAGCAACAGATGAAAGCAGTTGAAATGTCAATTGACATTTAATTGCCGTGTGAAAGCAGATGCAGTGTCAGTAAAGCAATAGAGGCACTTAAAAAAAGTGTAATCTTGTTCAGCTGCTGTTTTGAGTAGCCTTGTAATGCCGCACATCACATTTGTTTTTATTTTATCTTTCTTTCTTCTTTTGTCCAAGCATCATTTCTGCCAATCTTATCCCCATACCAGAGCATCCACTCACACATTCATGCGGAGGGTATAGTCATTGAGGCTGCTCTGTTGGCTATCTCCATCACTCTGGCCGCCTACAGCTGCAAGGTGATCAACTGCTGCTCGCCAGCTTCCAAAATGGTGAGTAAACGCTGACAATAGCTGTAGCAAATAGCAATACAGCTGCAAAGATTTTCTCGTTGTGTCACAAATCTTGCAACCACATCTGGTTCTATCATAGAGGTCCTCTCTGGATAACAAGGTTTACTCCTAATGCCAAAATATATACCAACCATACAAGAAACAGAAAGTTTCAGGGCAAGCACGACTTTGGGACCTTTAGCAGACTTTCATTACAATAACTTTTAATCAACCATTCCATGGCTTAAAATTTCGTCTTTTTCTTGTTTTCTGTCCCTCCCAGCCGGTGATCACTGTACAAGCGCCCCCTGTCCAACACTGAGGAGACAAAGTGGACGAGCGTGGAAGACAGATGTTTAGCTACTTACAAATGCTACACAAATTTAAAGCTGCACTAAGCAATATTTTTTATATCAACAATGGATCAAATGACTATGTGTAATGTGAAAGTTGTAGTGGAAAAACCCAAAGAGTTAAGCGTGGTTTATGATTTTGCTTTAAATCTACGCCGTGGCTATGTACATAGGTACGTAGAGACACAGACCCCACACCGGACCCTACGCCGTAGCCTGACGTGCACCTCTCAAAAGTGAAGTTACATCTTCATGTCGCGGCGACGCGAGTTGCTCGGCCGTGACTTAGTAGCGTTGCATTTCCCCCAACTCATTTCCTGGTTCTCCTTTTCCATAAACAACATGGAATCAAGGAGGACTTTTCCTGCTACATATTTCACATCAGAAAGCACAGGGGAGACACTTTGTTTCTCCCACTATGACTCTAAAGTTGCTACTCGCTCCAAAGCTAATCACGTCACTCTCTCAATCGCTCTACCACATGCCAGCTCTGCTATCCTCTTAAAGAGATAGACGCACACACACACCAACGCACAAGTATAAACTTCCGGCCACTTACATAGGCTACGGCGAAAGCTCTGCGTGGAGCCTCCGCAGAACCATAAATCACGCTTTATCATCAACTCTGCAATTCCCCCTCAGCTCATTGCTTTGGTTCTCCAGAATGCAATGTTTTTCTTAACCTCATTATCAGCCACTGTACACGACCTGCTCATTGCCAAACAGCAGACAGACACAGTTAGAGACTAGCTGGTGAACACAGTAGCAGCTAAAGTGACAGATACCTTTCTCAGGAGGTGGTGGAGAGGGAATATTGGACTTCATTCACGTGTACACAAACACGACTGAATGCTAATGTTGCTCTGTGTCTGCTGGCTGTAGAAATATGCAAATATTTCCTAAAATAAGAAACTTAATAAGGTGATAATACGTCAATGGTTAATGGTTTGTTCCAATGCAGCAACGTCGTAAAAAAGAAGAAAGAAAAATCACTGAATGCAGCTAAAGAAAGGACTTAAGTATTTTTTGTATAATTACAATGTTCTTTGCATATTAGCATATTTTTTCATTAGATATGTTTTTATATGTATTCCTTCTCATATGTTTACTTTAATCATAGTCTATTTTGTCAATTAAAATGCTTCAGTAGGCACAAGGGACAAATACCTAAAATATGTACAGAAAGACATTAAGCGTCTCTACAGTATGCGACTGTAGTAGTAGTTTGGCTAAACTGTGGCCACAAGAGGCAATTACATGGTGATGGAAAATGTAATGTGACAGTAAGTAGAGAAAAGTCCTAAAGTCAGTGAACAGGTCAGGGCTGTCAGTTTTAAGTTTGCTAACATTAGCCACCATAAGCTACTGGTCATAACAGACTGTAGCAACAAAAAAAAAGTGTTGATAAAAGGTGCGTTATATTGCTTATGAATTCAACTTTTCTTTCATCAGAGGAAGATAGTGTTATTTCTTCTTTCAAAGGTACACAGTCTTGCTTTAACATCCACTTAGGAACATACATAACACAAATAATACAACTGTATAGAGACAACACATACAATTAAAATTGATGCACACGAATGCTTTTCTGAAAACATTTTATCCAGATTGTTGATTACTTTATGATGATCACTACCTATATAACGCTTTCCTGTTGTTTCCTTTGTCACTGCAACTAACAACTACTGTATGGATAATAAAAAGCTAACAAATGTAACCGAGTTTCGCCGTTGTTTCTTTGTTGAGAGAGACAGTTGTGTTTAGAGGTGTGGCACCAACATGCTGGACTGTAAAGAAAAGCCCGTCACACACATATATCTTACAGTACATGTGTCAAACTCAAGGCCCGCGGGCAAAATCTGGCCCCTCGCAAATTTTGATCTGGCCCATGTAACAATTTAGGTTCACAGTAACTTTTGGCCTGCCTAGTTGTGCACCAAACCAAAAAGACAGAAAACTGTTTTCAAACTGTAAATACGTGATACTCGAAGCAGAATTTCACACGTCAAAGATATTTGACTTTTTCAAAATAAAAGTATGTCAATAAACTATAAATGTCTGGTCCTTAATGTGATTCTTAATTTCCAGTGTGGTCCTTAGTGGAATTGAGTTTGACACCCCTTCCTTACAGAGAAACTTCCCTATTATTATTCAACCCTCTTTCCATAAACTGGTCCACTGGCACCATTTGTACCTGCACTGTGTCTCAAAGGCAGGTCCACAATGTATATCAGGTCTGTAGATACATGTATTATTTACAAAAGGTCCCGTCTTTAGCTTCATTTACCAGACCAGTATATTGAACTATCACTACTGTATTATAGTCCAGTCATTTTAAGAAAAAGGTTGAACAAATTGCAACAGAAAACGCAATGAGCATTAAAGTGCTCATATTATGCTCATTTTCAGGTTCATAATTGTATTTAGAGGTTATATCAGAATAGGTTTACATGGTTTAATTTTCAAAAAACACCATATTTTTGTTGTATTGGACATTGCTGCAGCTCCTCTTTTCACCCTGTGTGTTGAGCTCTCTGTTTTAGCTACAGAGTGAGGCATCTCACTTCTATCCCATGCTCAGTAGCTAGGTAAGGACTACTAGCTAGAAGCTAGCGCTGCTAGCAGTTAGCCACGTTCTCAATGGCAGAACACTGCTACAACACACACAAGTTCACCCTAATCTACAAAATAAATTGTATAGAACTACTTACATGTCCCTCATCTGCAGTTATTCCACGCAAAGTTGGAAGTGCGCCCTCGTTTAGAAGAAGTCTCCTGGGTATCCTGCCTTGTACTGACCAAAGTTGGAGAAACAGCTAGCTGATGTGGTATTAGCTAAAGTGGTTAGCAGACACCAAATGTTTCGGCCGATGATGTAGAAAGCTACATTCACAAGATACATTCAGAAACCCATATCTCACTCTAAACAGCATGGATGTTTTTTTTTCCAAGTTTGTATGCGTGTGGAAGCACCAGAGACACAAAATAACATCCCAAATCAGAAAAAGTGATTTTTTTCATAATATGGGCACTTTAATACATAGAGGCAGGAAGAAGTACTTTAAACCAGCCTTTATTAATTATTATTGCAGAGATGGGGTTTGGGGCTGGGTCCGTGGGACTGTTTCTGGGGGATGAGTGTGAGGGAAGAACAGGGGACAAGGGTAAGGAGAATGCAGAAGACAAAATGTAGGTCCTGTTCCCCATCTCTGCAATAATAATTAATAAAGGCTGGTTTAAAGTACTTCTTCCTGCGTCTATGTATTAATGCTCATGGGTAGCCTAAATGGGTTCCATTCAGACCTTAACATTAAGTCTTTTACTGTTATATGTCAACAAGATTCAACAAGACATTTCACCTGGCTATACCCAATGTTTAGATCTGTTGTGGTATTTATGCAAATTACCACATACGTAATTAGATTATGTACCGTTTGCCCATGTTAAAAACAATTTCAAAAAACTGGTAATACATCTTTTGTTTGTTTTGATGTAAGTAATCAACTCAGTAATTTTCATGGTGATATCTAAAGGTTAAAATTTTTACCCTATTCACGTGAGAAAAAGAATGAATAGTATGAATAGGTTATATTTGGGTCTTTTTCTAAATTTTCCCCTAATGGGATTCTTCGGGGCTTTTTTTCCTTACTCAGGACATATTGAGGATACAAAATCAGTTGAGTTTGCTTCTGTTGCAATTTGTTCAAGGTTGACCCCCATTTTGGCTTAAAATGACTGGACTATTACTGTGACAGAAAACAATGTTTCATGTACACTACAAAACAATCTTGTTTTATTTGTTACACAATGCACAACTATTAAACATACATTAATGATTTAGGATTTTATTCCTGGAGAGATGTTGGACCTGTGCACATTTCTGCTGAACAGCTTTAATAAAGTTAATGTACATTCCTGTTCAGTTTGAAAAAGGCATTTCCATCGCACATCATCTACATAATTCTGCATGACTGTGTTATGTGGCACCACAGTTAATTAAGAAGGAAATAAAAGTTGAGTTTTGCAGGCTCCACTCCCTCATATCTGCAACTCATCTGCCCAGTGTCTCTGTGGGAGATCAGAGAACAAATCAGTACAGCACAAACTATGTTCACTTGTAATACATCAGATCTTAAAATCAATATTTAGTTATGGTCTTTGGTACAGAAGGAAACTGTGTATGTCATTTCCTTTGAATTCCTAAACAGGCTTTTTAATTTACAGGATGTGTAAAGTAGTAAAAGCTTTAGGACACAGACAGAAGACATTCCAATATCCAATATACAGAGCATTAAAGCAGACATATTTGTACATCTTCTAACCTGTGATGCAGACGGTGTGATCTCCTCCAGGTCTCCGAAGCAGCAGTGTTTATGGCGGACGAGACTCCCCCACAGCACAGAGCGACGACAGGCCGGACAATCCCCCTCCACTGGCAGGAGGTGGGATGGTTCTGACTTCAGGAAATGTTTAGCGAGGCAGATCACATGAGTGCTCATTCCACAGGACGGGTGGAAACAGCTCAGCTTTTCTGACACCTGAGGAAAAGACGGCCTGTTAGGTCTCATTACTGCCTACAACCAGAAAGTCAGTTTACAAGGATTATTCCAGGTGAAAGATACTGGGAGTACAATGGTTTAACCGTGAGGCAAAAGTCAAATGAAATGTGTAAATTATTGGTAATGCTGCATTCATGTGGTGTATATACTCAAAATGTGTCGCCGATTGGGAAAAATGACATGAATGTCGCCTCAAGTTGAAACAAAAACTCAGAAAGTCTGCAAATGTTTGGCTACACGTCTTGCCAAGTTGGTGTCACATTACGCAATAAGATGGCCAACAAAAGTAATTTTATTTTAACTAATTTAATTTTTAGGTTAATGGTAAGAAATTTGTTCAACTCGTGAAATGGAAACAAAAGCTGTTAGTGAGGTTTAGTGAGGTTAGAAGCTGTTTGTTTTTACAGTTTGGTCTCTATGACTATTAACATGCTAATGTTAGCAAATTAGCACTCTAACCATCTAACATGCTAAATGTTACAAATAACGCCTAAGCAAACATTGACATGCTAACATGCTACATTTGATCAACTTTTAGTATTGTTAAAAGAACGGCTCTACATGATGGGAAAATCCTTATTTGCTTTCTTTCTGAGATGTTATGTTCAGATGGATATCAATCTCATTTTATGTGTCTATGTAGAGCTGGAATCAGGGTGGGGTTAGCCTAGCTTAGCATAAAGACTGGAAGCAAGGGGAAACAGCTAGCCTGGCTCTGTCCAAAGTGAAAAAGTACACCTAACAACGCCTAACAATCTGATTTATTCACGTCTTATGTAATATGTTTAATATGTAGGCTACACAAACAAATGTAATTATAACAATTTGTGGTTTTAGGTGGAGTTATGTGTTGGAACTATTAATGTAGGAACAGTTAGGTGCAGTGACTTTGTGCAGCTCCCTGGTGTCTTGCTGTCACACTGAGGTTGCCAGGTTTGGTGCCATCATACCAGAGACCAAAACCAAATCCTGTGCTCAGCAACTGTATCTGGCAACCCACATTATAGCCGGACACGCTGCACAGAAGTACTGTGTGGATGGATACACTGTTGTTCATAGCTTATTTTACTCTAGGAGTATTTATACTTATACTTTTTATTAAGGGAATAGTTCAACATTTTGGGAAATATCCTCAACCTGTACATAAACAGAGTATCAAATTTTAAAACAGAACGTAACAAAATCCCCATTTATATCTAAAGAGTATCTACCTTGACCAGCCCTTTACAGAGAAAACACCTGGATGTCTCCTCCTCCTCCTCCTTCTCCTCCTTCTCCTCCTTCTCCTCCTCCTCCTCTCCTGCAGACTGCAGCGGCAGCTTCTTCTTCTTGGCTCTCACACTCCCAAAAGCGATGGGGATGTGCAGCGGAGGCTGCAGATGGGGCTCAAAGTCCATCCTGTACTCCTGTTTGAGCCAGCGGGCCGTCAGCGGCAGTCTGTTCCAAGGCGCCACCCGCAGCATGTTGGAGACGACGCGCCAGTGGAACTGCAGGCTCGACTCTTTCTTGGAGCGCCGAGAGACGTGGGAGAGACGCCTGGAGGAGTGAGGGTGCTGCCACGCCCACTCAAACTGACAAATATAATGATGATGGTTAGTTATTATTCACAGATGAAAGCATACTGGAAAAATCAGGTCCAATAGGACTATAGGGATATTTAATACTACATGGAACTGTATTAAAGAAAAACAATATTAATATAATAATAATTGCTTGGAATTAATATTTTTATAGATTTATTGAACATATTTCAGTACTTTTTATGTTTTAAAATAAAAAATGTAAGGGCCCAAAGACACCCTTTATTTAGCAGCCTGACATCTCCAGGTGAGCTGAAGTCTGGAGAGCAACAAGAAACCCTAATGAGTCACTGAATCATTGTTTGTAGCGTAGACTGCAGAATAACCAGTTAAAACCTTGTCTTTTAATTCTCTGTGCCAAAGAGCTAGTGAAACCGAAACTAACTTAATAATGTTGTTTATGTGGTGGTTCTGTAGAATCTGTGTGGGAAGATGCTACAATTGAGGTTATCTGGTCTCGCTATTTTGCATCAGTAACAAATAACCTGCTTCATGTAGAAGCTAAAGTTGGGAATAGTGTCCGGCGGCTGAGGCAGGAGTACAATCCCAATAACAGGAATCGAGCAATGAATTGCCTATTTTATGATAAATAATTGCTGTACAAATGTATCGTTGAGTGGGTGGGTATGGAGGTTTAGAGCTAGCCTGGCTCTGCCCTCCTACGTACTTCCGCTCAATTTTCATTTCCCTTCAGTACTCCGTCTGGGTATATGAAATGGATTAATCCCAGCGTCTTTAAGGTCAATGTTCCTCTCATTTTAAATTCAGAAAGTGGCAGTTTTACACACAAAGAATGTGTGCAGCCGCATCCATGAGTAATAAGAGTGTACATAAGGGGAACTTCTGTGTTTTCTGCCAGTGTCCGTCAAGTTGTGTTAGATTTCATGGGATTTTATGGGATCAGTATATTCTTGGGTTTTCTCCGGCCAAATATTTGGCGGTCCAATCAGCGAACAGAGGGAGTGGCTGAGAACGATGACGTTAGGACGTGCACGAGAAAGATCCGAGCGAAGCCATTCGGTCCGTTGTGGCAACACCGCCGAATATCCAGAAGTTAAAGCCCGAGCAAGAACAATCTTTGCTGAGTTGTGTTGGTGGCCATGATGTTGTGGCCCTCCTCCCCACGGGGTTCGGGAACAGTTTGACTTTCCAGCTTGCTCCGTTAGTGGTGAAGGAGTTGGCTAAGGCTAACGCTAGCGATGCTAATACTAAATATAAGCCGATAGTTGTCAGTCTCCCTTCTTGTTTCACATGCGCATGACATAGGTCACGACCAAACGTTAGCAATTGGTTATGGCAGATCCAGATGCCAGACTCTCTGTACAAATGAAATGTACCAGAGTCTGGTAGGAACAGGCTAGTTTAGAGCATCAAACTCTGAAAGAATTTCAGAGCGGAGAGATGAGTTGAACTCCTTTTTGAGCAAATATTTCCAGGAACCGTCGAGCCACAGATCTAAACTTAAGACCTAACCTTGGAACTAAAGTCCCTTTGTCCATTCCTGTTTGCTCCTGAAGAACCATCAAGATCAGGAAATAAGACAAGAACTAACCAAATGGCAGCGTTTGAGGAGGATTTTCACACATGAGAAACCAACAACACAGACCAATTGTTTGTAATTTACTGTGAAGTGACTGATGTTTTCAGAGAATGTAATGAATAGATACAAAAGGTGACAAAAAACTCCCCAGTGTCTGTTTCTATGCTAGACAATCTGCTGAGTGTTGCTTCAGAATCAGAACATAATGAAACAATCAGCTAATAAAGTTGTTTCTCACGTTCACTTAACGTTAGTCCTCACAACCGCCAATGACTGTCTCTAGTAGTAGACTATTAGGTAAACCAACAACACAACTTTGTTTATACATAAACGTTACAATAACATTCCACCAGTGGTGGAATGTAACAAAGTACATTTACTCAAGTACTGTACTTAAGTACAAATTAGAGGTACTAATACTTGAGTCTTTTCTTTTCATGCCACTTTCTACTTCTACTCCGCTATATGTCAGAAAGAAATATCAGAAAAATATCCACTACATTCATCTGTTACATCTTTAGATACTATTTTTGATCGTTTCCAGTTTCTAAAATGTGAGGGTTTTTCTGCACTAGGGTTGCACAATATTGACAAAATGTGATATTTGCGATATTGATTATGAATATTGCGATATCGATATTAATTTAGACATTTTTAAACATATGTAAAGTTACAAAAGTTACTGGAAAACGCATCAAAATAGATTCATAACAAATAAAACAATTTTTCTTACAACACAAGGTTAATTTCAACTGACATATTGGAATGGTCCAACATGAATAAATAAGTAAGGACCATGTCTACAGAACAGGACATGTTTTACTGGTTGGACCGTATAAAATAAATAAATAAAGAACATGTCTACTGAACAGGACATATTAGAAACAATAAAAAATAAATATATAAAAATATTGCATACTTAGCGACACTTTCGATATAATATTGCACAACGTGATATTGCCATAACGATATTGAGTCGATATATTCCATGCACCCCTATTCTGCATTGAGTACTTCTAATACTTTAAGTACATTTTCCTGATGATACTTACATACTTTTACTCAAGTAACATTTCAATGCAGGACTTTTACTTGTAACAGTTTTTTTTTTACAGTGTGGTATTAGTATTTTTACTTAAGTAAAGATCTGAAAACTTTTTCCAGCACTGCTGTCCACCCATGTCCTATTATTGATTCTGTAACCAGTTGTGGCAGCTGTTTGGCCAGGGAGCAACCTGCAGCACTTTAAACTCTGCCCTGATAGTTCCAAGTTTTCCAAATTGGCTTTGGAAAATGACCAAATTTAGAGCACTTACCCGAAGGGCAGCAATATCAGAGGGAAAGCCATGTATGATGAGGACCATCTCCCTGAACAAAACGAGAAATATATGCAGAATGTCACTGATTATGTAATTACACAATGTCCATCATGTTGTATTGCACAGTAACGTTGGTCGTACCACGGTCCTCTTCCACTGGTTCTCTTGGCTCCCCCTCTGTGCCGTCCAGCGTTGTGCTGTCCGATCCTGCGCTCAGGGTTCACAGTGAAACCGATGTAAATACGGCCTTTAAATTTAGGATTCGTGCAGTACAGCATGTACACGCCAAAGAAGCTCTCTACCTCAACAACCATTGTAAAAGAAATAAGCAGTGTGTTATGATTTAGCTCCTTGATTAAACGATTGCTTTAACGTTACAGCATAAATGTAATTAGCTAACGTTAAGCAACTACAAGCATGACATTAGCTGACTTGTGGTAATGCTGCCACTCGAAGGTAGCTAGATATCTTAAACATTTTCACGCAAAGTTACCATAGACTGTATATAAGAAGAAAGTTACCTAGCAAATAGCATCTAAGCGTTAGCATGTAAACCATGTAAACAAGTGTCTTAGTAGCCTATAGAAGTGCCCGATAAAATGTGTTTCAAAAGGACTCAATGTTTCACGCTGCGAGGCAAATAAATCGCTCAGATCATAAATAACAACTTATTGATATTGCTACATCTCAAACTGAGTCGTTTCGAAACATATATGTTCGTTTATATGAATCACTATTGACATTTAGTTCGTCTTTCTGTAAGGACCCCTAAAAATGTGATTCGCTGCTTTAAAAATTATATCCCGCCTATAATGTGTATATACGGCAGCTGATTGGCCATATTTCATAGTATTCTTCGGTCAGTGACGCCCACCCCATCACGGACGGTGACTGGAATTAGCGAAAAACAAACACCGTCTAGCATCTATTACACAACTTTTGGTAATGATAAAATTCTAAATCAAAACTTAATTTTAAAACTGTGCTGCAACCAGTTTTTAAGAGATATAGACATTTAAATAAAACCTACGTAAATAAAACCATAGTACTTCCGGTGTCAGCATGTCTAACCCCTCTGATAGACTCAATTAGATAGCTATACACATTTAGCCCCACTGCAACTGATATACTAACGTTACAGTATACGTTTGTTCACGCAGACATGGCTATTACAGCTGATCACATCAGGGATAAACTTATAAAGGAGCTCGCGGCAGTGTACGTGGTAGGTTTCTGGTTATTTGTATTACATGTTCCTAGCTTGTGTGCTGTAACTTAGTGGGCAGAAACACACGCCAAACTCCATTTAAACACCTTTCAATTGTTAACATTACGTTACTTATCTGCAAAATTACAAACCTGGTAGAAAATAACAGATGTTTTAGATATATATTTTATAATTATAACTATTTATAGCACATTCACCAGGCTACAATTTGCCTCATGCGACCTCACTCCACTGTGCAGATGTATGTTAGCCGGAGTGTTTGAAGAGGAGACACTGACCTATTTATACAGGCTTTATACCTATTTAAATAGACACGGTTTCATTGAGTGCAGGCTGATATTTGATGTGAATGCCAGCAGCTGTACATCAGTTATGGCCAACAAATAAAGCACCACTACAATGAATGATTTTTTGATTGGAGTTTGGTTCAGCTGTGCGATGCGAGGTGCTAAGCAGGCCCCCAGCTAATAAAACAACTAAACAAGGTACAATATTAACAGTCCCTTGTTGGTTTAGAGGACTCACTCAGACTAGAATAAGGCAGATATAGTATAAAAAACGAGCCTGGTAGCAAGATAAAGCACACCATGATCATACATACAGTAATTCAGTATCAGCAGCATGACATGACTGTTGGCTGTAACTTTTATCTTGTCTACTACAGGATGTGGAGGATACATCACCCAACCGATGTGCTGCCAGCTACAAAGTCCTGGTGGTGTCATCCCAGTTTGAGGGCAAACCACTGTTACAGAGACACAGGTATTACACTGTACTACTATCACATAATGCATGTCTGCAGTGTGGGTTGTTCTCAGATCTTTGGTATCAGTTTAGTTCAAAAGACATTCCAAGTCGGGGCAGGCCATGCAGACAGTATTAATACCAGAATATTTTAAGAAATGTTAATTTACAAATTTCTGATAGAAAGTCACACAGTAAATTATCAAACTGATAATGATTTATGGTTTTATTAACTTGGACCACATAATTGTATCAATATAGCTTATAATAAAATAATAATTTATGATATAGCAGCTATGCTACATGATGACATCCCCTAAGATCTATGTAAAAACACACACATAACTAGTCGGTTATATCAGGTTGTGAAATCACAGTCTGTAATTGAACTTAACAAAACCACCAAATCAGTGCCAACACTGCACATCATCACATATAAACACATATATCATGAGATCCTGTAGCTCCAGTACAACACAATACACAGTAAATACTATTCTATAACATCTTAATATCACAGGAAAGCATTAACTCCAGCGCCGTGTGAGTTGAGCCAGCCCTTTGCCAGGTCAGCAGTTGTGAAATCTGAACCCCAACCCCCCAAAAATCTCATGATCACTTGTCTCTGTTCTGATTGACAGCAGTCAAACCTATAGGCCAAATCCTACCAGGTAACTTATTTATGTATAGTAATAACAACTGATAATAAAAAGGGTTCACTATGTGGCTCCCAAAAGACCTGAATTTACCCAAAGCTAAAGGTGTATCAGGGCCCACATGCTGTGCTTTCTTTAAATGTTGAAGGCTCTGTATGTCTATTGGTAGAATGCTGTATAAATGTGTCTGGGAAAAACAAAACTCACTGAGTGTGCAGAAGAGCGGTTCTCATATGGCAGTTACTGCTGATAACACCGTCCAGCCATTGTGGGTCAGGACAGCACCAAAGCCAAAGTTTGATTTAAAGGACAATTCCGGCACAAAATGAACCTAGGGGTTATAACATATGTGTACCGAGTCAACCGTTCTCTGATATGTTTTCATGCTAATCGAATGCGTCTCTAGCTTGAAACAAGCTAGCGCAAACCGGTGGTCAATGTTGGGGAAGTTACTTTTAAAAAGTAGTGTTTGCTCGTTACTCGTTACTTCTTAAAAAAGTAATCCGTTACTTTACTTAGTTACCTCCTATGGAAAGTAACTTTTTACGTTACTCGTTACTTTTACGCTACTTTTTAAAAGCAGGCGTCTCTGGCAGCGACTGAAGTTAATCATACAAAAACTACCTTTGGGGCGTCCGGATAGCTCAGTTGGTAGAGCGGGCACCCATATATAGAGGTTTACTCCTCGACGCAGCGGGCCCAGGTTCGACTCCAACCTGCGGCCCTTTGCTGCATGTCATTCCCCCCTCTCTCTCCCCTTTCATGACTTCTGCTGTCCTATCCAAATAAAGGCTGAAAATGCCCAAAAAATTATCTTTAAAAAAAACAAAAAACTATCTTTGACCATGAAGCCAATCTATGGTTTATCAGCGTCTGAACTACACTGCAGACTGGATTCTCTACTCACAGAGTGACGGCTGATTCATTATGAACGAGTCCAGCGTGGGTTGAATGCACATCAGCTGGTCATCGGCGTTACACGGTGTTAAAGCCGTTACGGACCAACCAGACGGCCGACCGTTGACAGAAAAGGCAGTTGGACTGATCAGTCTCCCCGACTGAGCATGTCAGGTCGGCCAAAATGAAGGCCGACAGCTCCTCTAACGGACGACGGCACGGAACACACCGAACAGACTCGAGTCACTGACCTCGCCAGACTATCCAACGACCGATTATCGGCCCGGTGTGTAGCTGCCTTTAGTGTATGTAATGTCTGTATCAACTTGTACCGGTGTTACACCGAAATCTGTGACCCATCGAGATCGGTGTCCCCCTACCTCAACCTGAACCAAACCCTTGTCCCTAACCTTAACCACGGAGGGGGGCACTACGCTTTTAACAGGAGGGACACAGATCACGACGGGTCACAGATTTCGGTGGAACACTGGTTGCGCAGCCACAATGGTCGTCAATGTCGTAGACACATGCAGCCTATTTTCTGGAAATCCTTGCGTGTCCGTGCGACCAACACAAGTCCACAGCGGTCCGCTGCGTGTAGCCTATGTTTGAGCCCATATCCACGGCATCCATCTGTGAGGTTGTCAGCTTTGTGTCTTCCTGGCATGCTCTGTTTGTAGGATGGCCGATTTAACTGCCAGTCCTCAGCGATGTAGTGGCATGTGTCACGTAGCTCTCTGCTCAGAGCGCCTGAAAAAGTAGATACCCCTAACACTGCCGGTGGTTAGCTGCTAACGCTAGCTTTCGGGGCAGAGGGTAAATCGCTATTTCTATACCACTAACGAGGGTTAAAATAGCACCACACGTCAACGGTAGCATAATGAGGGTCCCTACATGTAAACCGAAGCATTGAGAACTTTGTAAGTGTACAGACTGTTTAAACAGTCATGACCAGTTGAACGACGAATGCCGTGCAACCAGTAACCAGTAACATAGCTCAAATACGGCGTTTGTCGTTCGACTGATCGTGACCCAAAATGGCGCCCACATGTAAACATGAATGCTACTGTCTTTATAAACTATCTTTTTAATAAACTGTCTGTACACTTATAAAGCTAGAGACGCATTCGATTAGCATGAAAACAGATCCCAGAGAACGGTCGACTTGGTACACATATGTTATTAACTCCTAGGTTCATTTTGCGCCGGAATTGTCCTTTAACGAGTAAAGATCTGTCACAAATGCACATTATCAACATGAGAACAACACGGCTCCTGGATGTAAAGGGTTCCTTTGGCTGTTGTACATACAACTGTACAATCCTAACCTGTGGTTGTGTGTTAACAGGATGGTGAATACGTGCCTAGCCGAGGAGCTGAAAGAGATCCACGCTTTTGAACAGAAGACCCTCACACCAGAACAGTGGGAGAAACAGAAATCACAATGACACACACACACACACACACACACACACACACACACACACACACACACACGTTATATCACACTCACACCAGTTTCAAATTTCTACTATAAAACAGGCCTTATGCTCTGATATGTAGAAAGAATACAAGTGCTCTCTGTAAATCAGCAGTATTGATATGAAGCAATGGAATGTTCTGGTGGCAATAAAACACTTTGATGATGTATTTTGTCATTGTTTCCTGTAAGTCATTTCATTTTTAAATTTTTAATCAAGAAATAGTCAGTGAATATTGGATACATATTTTATATATTTGCCACTTTGAAACAGAATTGTTGCAAATTGCATTCTCCACTCTGATAAATTCATATTTCATAGCAACTTGAGCATCAAAACTAAAAGCCAGAATGACAAGCAACATAGCCAAAAGTTTATTGAGAATTTTTTACAAATTGAGGGCCTAAACCCTTTGGTTTCCTATGCAATAAAAAGCCCCAAATTTGTGATTTTTGATATTGGGTTATATTAAATAAAGATATAAAAATGACTATTAAATGGACCTTGAGGTAAGCTTTATTATTATTATTATATTTTTACATATACAACAACTGCAGCCTCTAGAAATCCCTAACAGGACTTTCCAATGAAAACAACCAACAACAGGTCCCTATGTGTACAGTCTGGATCAACGAAAACGTTGGTTTGTTCCGCCAGATGTCCCTCACCCTTGTTTCTTTCGGGAAACAACAGCAACCCTGAGCTAGCAAGCTACACGCTGAATATTGCAGTAGTTTTTTTTTTAAAGATTTTTTGGAGGGGCATTTTTAGGCCTTTATTGCTGAATACATGAAAGGGGAGAGAGAGAGGGGGAATGACATGCAGCAAAGGGCCACAGGTCGGAGTCGTATCCGGGTCTGCTGCGTCGAGGAGTAAACCTCTATATATGGGTGCCCACTCTACCAATTGAGCTATCTGGGCGCCCAATATTGCAGATTTTGAAGAAAATTTGGAAGGTGCAACAAGGCAGGGCTTGGTTCCTTCTGTGAATAATTGAAAAGATTTACAAATAATATTTTTAACGTTACGGCATCTACTATTTAACTGGGATATTTTGGGACCGATTGTGGTAAGGTTACTGCGGACAAAGTAACGTCCCATGTTACACAGGGCAATACACTAGTAAGGGCAAATTACGTTTAACCATGCATCCAGCAAATTTAAATAGCTCATGGTACTGTATTGTGTGAACAGTTAACTTCATTTTATGTGCCGTTTTTTTTTTTTTTAAAATGCTCCACCAAAACAAGTTCCTTCCCGAGACTATTTTACAGAGCCACTGTTGCTGCGTCGCCCAAGACGATTGTGAGTGGTCTGGCAATGCAAGACTACTATGTGTATAACAGATGAACAGGTCTGTAATCAAGTGAACAACATGTAAAGAATGGGCATTGAATAGAAATGAGATGAATACATTTAAAATACAAAACACTGTGAGCACAATATGTCTATTCCCAAGTGCACATGCATATTTTGTGTGTGTGTGTGTGGGTGTGCGTGTGCGTGTGTGTGTGTGTGTGTGTGTGTGTGTGTATGTGTGTGTGTGTGTGTGTGTGTGACAGTGTGTTGAAGTCTAAATGAAGTCTCACAAAGCACAGAGGGCTCATGAGGTGTTAATAAGACCAGGCAGACCCCCTGCCTGTTTTTCAGGCTCACACATTACAGCCATGTGCTTTGATCAATCATTGTGTTGTTTTTGTTAGGGCAAACGCACATTAGCCATGTGTGATTGTGTACATGTGTTTCTCTCCTCTGGAGATCAATAGCATGTAGAGCAGAATAGTGGGAAAATATAAATAAATGATAACATTTAGTGATATGTTTTTATACAATTATATAGTCATAAAAATGTCTTTTGTTTAAGAACATTCCATGCATAGTTTTTTACATAACAGTACATAATAACATACAATGTGTGTGTGTGTGTGTGTGTGTGTGTGTGTGTGTGTGTGTGTGTATGTGTATGTGTGTGTGTGTGTGTGTGTGTGTTCATTACATCTACATTTTACAGAGCATTGGGCATCCATCTAAGCAAGAGTGTGTTTAGAGTGTTGACCAGCTGAAATCCATTTGACTTGTATTTGTCCATTAATAAGCATGTATTCCAACTAAAATGGACTATGAAAGTGGAGATGTTTTTCATGGTATGTCATTGATAGGTATTCTTTTGACAAGAAAATATTAACTCAAGGTCCACTGGCAAGCTTTTTCAGGAGCTTTCAACCACAGCTCACAGTCTTCATCAGTTAAAGGAGTTTGCTCAGTAGTATGGAGAGTATGGAACTTTGGTCATCACTAGTGATTTGCCCATAGAAAACATGCCTTTTTGGAATGGCCCAATTGCTTGGTATTGCTGCTTGCAGCTTTCTTGAGAACTGCTCATCCAAACAACTTGAAACTTGACACTGCGCTTTCTTGGGTCCTGAAATAATATACCTGCCATGACATAGTTGGATCCCCTAGCAATGCTAGACAATCTACATCAATACCAGCCATTGGTCCCCCCACTTTCCGCCCCTGGCCTGATTTGGCGTATTTGGGACCAGGCTATTAATGGGAACAAAAGCATTCATTCCGAAAGTTACATCGCTGATTCTTGAAATGGTGGAGTTTGCTACAATGTAACATCTCGGGTCTCTCTTTCTTCATCTGTAGCGAGCAGTGAAGAGCAAGCTGTACCCAGCATGATGTTCTGCGGTGAAACAGTAATAGGGTTCCCGCTCAATACACTACACAGTGTGTACACAACGCACTACTAATAAATATGTCCCGTAGAGCTCCAGAGCTCTCATTCAGATTCAGATTTGCGAAAGACAGACGCACAGACAGAGATTTCTTCCTTTAGAGTTAGATGTGATAAGAGGTGGGTGTTTCTGTGGAGATTATAACCCTGTCTGTTCAAGAATGGCCTGTCAGGATTTGCAAGGTGTGGACCCAAAAATGCAGAGACGAGGAGGTAATGGAAGATATAGAAGATGTTTTAAAGTAACGGCTTACAAACAAAGGGAGTCCTGAGGCAGGCAAAAGGTGTAGAGGCGTGTAGGCAAAAGAGTTCCAAAAACACTCAGAAAACTGAAGACTGGGGAATCCCAAACACAAGGAATTGCGAGACATCAGAAGCAACAAACACAATGATCTGATAACAGACAAAGGCAAGAAAAAGCACAGACTAAATACACGAGGTAACGAGGATAGTAACGAGGGACAGGTGTCATGAGGGCTGATGAACAGGTGAGACACATCACAAAGGCAGGAAAATACAAGGCAAGAAGTAAAACAAGACATGACACAGGAGAACACTACAAAGTAAAACAGGAAACTGAAGCATGAAAACACACAAGAATGGAACTAGGAAACCAAAACACAGAACAAACATGGGTAAAACATAACCATGAACAAATAACAGGGAAATAGTAACGCACAGGAAATTAATTGACAAAATAAAACAGGAAAAACCACAACCATGACCTGGCCTCCCTGATCTGGAGTAAGTAATACAACGTGGTGGAATTATGTTTTACTGTAGGAGAAAACATGTTTCACTTGTTATACCTTTGAGTGAGTCACTTTGTACATAAAGAAGTACCTTCTTGTGTATGACACGTTCAGGTGTCAACATATCATTTAAATCCCCAGATTTATAGCGTGGCTGAATGCTGGTTCAACTGAATGCTAATTTGATTTTATCCTTCAGTGAACTGGAGACAGAAACAGAGTGAGCATCAAGCATCAAGTGTGTAAAGATTACTTCCACCACTTACCCTCCACAGGCCCGATAATGGAAGAGCCGACATGGGGGAGAGTGTGTGTCTTTGTCTGGATGTGATGGAAATGAGTTTATTCACTGATCAGGACAGCTTGTCTCTTTTTTAGGGTAAGAGAATATGACATTAACCTTGTAATTTATACCATAGTAGTTTCTCCTTGAGAGCTGTGAGTAAGAAAAGGAGAAACAAAACAGAATCATGCCCCCAGAAATGAGCTTTACCAAAAAGGCCTCCGGAGTGTGATGACGATTATAAAATAAAGCTTGTATCACTGTAGCGCAGCATCATTTCCATCATTCATTTATTAAACAAATTGAACATTGAATTGAATATAAAAGTTACACTTTAAAGGGTGGTTTTCAGCTGCTATTGTCTTTCAACAAACACAAAAAATGTCTGAGTGTCTTTATTGTGTTTATTGCACAAGTTGAAATAAAAAATGAAAAATTGTGCAGTCCTAGTAGATGTAGTTTATAATGGTCTTCTCCAGGAAGAACTGTTTGCCTCTGTTTTGTTTCTAGTCTTTTTGCCAAGCTAAGCTAAACAAGGGCTAGCCCTTATCCAGAACAGGACTACTTCATAGAAGTACTAATAGAAGGCACAGACTTTTTTAGTTGCCTCTTCGTCAGGAAATCTTTATAGCAACCTCTGTGGTTGGAGAAAACGACAATAGATGGGTGCAAAGTAGTCTCGCATTGCCAATCCTATCTCCAACCACTTTATAATAATTACATTTCACTATCTTTATCTTTAGTTTTCTGTACTGTTTGATTTTGCCTTACATTTGCATAAATAACTTATCTTTCTTTATCTTATTTGAATATATTTCTTATCTTTTTTTATATTATACTTGTTGTACATGTCCTTATTGCACCGTGGGCAGGAGAGAAACGTATTTTCAATTGTTATGCTTGTCTGGCACATATTGCAGAATTGACAATAAAGTTGACTTGACTTGAACACATACTGTATTTGCACTGAATTGGAAGTGATGATATTTTACACAATACACTGAATTACAAGGGTGTAGAGAACAGGGCGCTATTACAGATTTATGTATATAAACTAAAACTTTAGTATTAAAGTTTAAATTAAATTAAATTAAATTAAATTAAAGTTAAGTTGTAATTTAGTCAGTCTGCTGAAAATGAGTACCACTCCAGCTCTGTCCACTGCACTGTGGAGTAAGGTCTGGCTACACTACAGATACATTCTGGGATAGGAGAAAAAAACGCTCTGGGTTGTTTGCATTTCTTTAAACCAATCACAATCGTCTTGCTCCGGTTGCAGCAATGGTGTATCTGCAAAATAGTCTCTGGAAGGAACTTGTTTGGTGGAACATTTTCACCCTACAAAAGTAAACTCCACATACAATATTAAATGTAGTTAAAGCTATAGTGCGTAGTTTCTGTCTTCCCCATGAGGAATTCTAAGTAATGACAACAACACTGTTGGCGAGTCCACATGATAAAGCCTTCCGTGACCGCGCACAGAAAAAACACTTTGAAAACTTTATTGTTCACTGCAACTTTCTGAAATTCGGTTATAACATTATTTTTGTTTATTTATTCTTGTCCTTAAATTTACTGGCTTAATTTAATGATTTTAATGTCTATACTTGATTGTAATATCTATTTTATTATAATGTTTCCAAATTTTAACTATAGCCTACTTGTCTTTGTTATGATTGTGCTTTGTTTCTTGAATGTACATATATTGTTTGTTTACCATGTGTTTCTATGCCTCTGTAAAGCCCTTTGAGTTGCCTTGTGTATGAATTGTGCTATACAAATCAACTTGCCTTGCCTTGCCTTAAACATAATTTGCTCTTACCAGTGTATCTCCGTGTATACTTCGTCCAAAGCAATGCCACCAATCAGTCCCAAAACGTCCCAGTTAGAGAGGAAATGCCGTAAACATATTACTTGAAATTCTTTACAATCATTTCCCCAAAAGAACAAAGCAAAAATTGTTAAAATTGATACACTTTTTCGTTTGAGTATTAACGCGCTTGCTGACATCGTTTTGCCCAAATATGGCTAAATCTGCCCCTCCTCAGTGTAATTGTGTGGCTCTGTATTAATTCTTGAATGGCACCACTTAGTCGACTCAAACGCAATGGGATACATTTGGCCTTAAAAAAAATCATAATTTAATGAATAGAAAACTTGCCAACATGTTATGCCAGGTTCATTAAGAGGAGGATGACTCTGGACCCAAAGCTGTACCATAAAACCTAATTTTTTTCACAATAACTAGGACTCCTTTATCCAAAAACCAACCAAGTATCAGAAGAGTAGTCACACTAAATTATATCTTGGCATAATAAACACATTTCTTCAGCACTTGTGTGTAGGCTTGGGTATCGAGTATCGAGTATTGATTGGAACCGGGACTAGCTTTGCGATTTTCCCGGACTCGTTCAAAAGTTTAAATTTCGATTCCTAGTTTCGATTCACAGTCTGCCGACCAGAAGAAGAAACCGCTGAACACCAACGAAGAAGCTCCACCGGAAGTGTTGGCATAACCGAGCAAGTCGAACATGGATAGCGTGCGTCGGCGGTTCAAAGTGTGGCTTCACTTTTCTAAACAGAACGAAATCTCGGCAAAATGCAACATTTGCGACAAGATTGTTTTGTGCATAGGGGGGTGCACATCGAACATGATAAAGCACCTCCGAGTTCATGGAGTAGAAATAAATGTGTGCCCCGTCGTTGACGCGCTGCGCCGACCGTCCTCCGCTGCCTCTTCCTCTGGTTCTGGCTCTGGCTCCAACCCCTGCCTGGCACCGCAGTGACTGCACTGCAGTCCGAATCCGGTAAGTAAAACAATACATATACAATAAATAATGTCTTGCACCAACATTGAGGCAGCTAACAAATTAGCCCACGTATTTTTTCATAGACAATTTACGACCTGAGATTGCGAACGTTAGCCAGGCTGGTGACTCCACGACTCTGTGTTCTGTGTTTTCTCCACAGCAGGAGATACTATCTGTCCAGAAGGCTCACGCATCCTGCCTGAGAAGGCAGATATGGTCAAATAACAACTGTTTCTGATTTTATACTGTACCTGCTGCTAATCTGGACTGGGTTTTACAAGTTGTTTCTTATTGTTTATTTGCTATTCTGCACCAGGTTAGCCCATCAGTGGGAGCACGGTAACATGTTTAAGTACCTGCAGCATCATACACTCATGTGTAAATGTGTTTTCATGAGGTTTTCAAAAATAAAGCTCTCTTGAGGAAAGTGTACCCCTGTGAAAATATATTCATAATTTATAATATTTATATTCAAGTTCATAGATTTGATATTTATATTGTAGTTGAAAACAGCCCTGTGAGAAATTCATAGTAAAGTTCATAAAAAGTTCATAGAATTAAAATTGATGGAGATGGTCAGACTATTTCCTTCAGAAAGACCATTGGTTAGCTAGCTCATTTAAAATATCCTAAACTTTTTTGACCCTGATTCTTAAAAGAATCGGAATCGAGAATCGTTAGGAACCTGAATCGAAACAAGGAATCGGAATCGGAATCGGAATCGTTAAAATTCAAACGATACCTAACCCTACTTGTGTGTACTATTTACGTAAGTTTATATTGTAAACCAGCTGTGCTGGGTCAAACTAAAAGAAGTCATTCTTAAATCCACCGGAGCAGAAATGATCCCCTGCTGCATTAGGAATTAGAGGGCAATAAATCAATAAACAAGCCTTGTGTGGTTGGAGATGTAAAATTAGACAGCTTGATTTCTCTGCAGGAGCTGACCCAAACACATATGTAGTAAAGTGAAACGCAGAAGGAGTTGGCTGAGCAAACGTGAATACATCAATTAGGTTCCATTAGTCCAAGCACCAGCTGATCTCTGTTAAAACACTTCCTGGCAGGGATTCTTTCAGGCTGGATCTTTGTGTTCATCACCTCAGACTATCCTATCCTGTCTGCTTAGTGTCTCATTGGAAGGAATTATTTGGACAAAGATCAGTGTAGTGCACTGTGGCTTGCGCAGCAGCCCAAGAGAGCAAAGCCACTCTCTCCATTGGAAATAATGGCCTTGCTGTGTGCAATGTTGAATTTGTGCTTTTGCTATAAAAGCCCATGACAATGCTTGATGCTTAATGTTGATGTTTATCAGGTAATGTTTACCATGGACACCTTCTTAAGGCTCTGACACACCAACCCAACGGCCGTCCTTCGGCAGAAAAGGCAGTCAGTCTGCCTCCCCAAGTTGGTCAAAAAAGTGCCTCGGAACACATCGAAGCAACGCCGACTTGAGCGTACGTTCTGCGCGTGCGCAAGACGTAATATGTCTCTATAGCAGCACTAATCTGTATTGTCGCCCAAAAAATTAAAACCGGCAGCTGTTTGGACGAATGTGTCACGTGGGTCTGGCTTCTCCCGAATTTCAAACCCAGACTATAATGGCGACTCGTTTGGAATACAATCTCATATTTTACGAAAATAGTTCACCAAAACGTGTTTCTGAAAACATTTTAAGCGAGAAATAGGCCATGCAGTTGCTGAAACTGTCTTCATTTCAGATCGACAAAGGTCAGTTTAAAAGATTTTCGTCAGATTTTGAGAGGCTCTAGTCACGCTAGTCCCGCTCGTCATTTCCGGGTTAGCACTCCACCAATCAGATTGGTCATTGAGTCCGACTGCCCGCCTTCCGATTCAACTTGTAAAACCGGCCCAAATGAAGGCCGACGGCTCCTCTGACTGACAACGGCACAGAACACACCAAACAGACTCGAGTCACTGACCTCACCAGACGGCCGATAATCGGGTTGGTGTGTCAGCGCCTTTAGTCAACGATCCCCTCAACTCAAAAATGTGTGTTTCTTATGTTTATGACACGGCTCTACACAACTAGGTTGCTACAACAAACTCTTGCTTTGCGTGATCAGGTGTGGTAAAAACACTACAACTTTTGTCCAAAGAGGACAGAAAAGTTTGTCGTACAACAGTCATAAACATTCATAAGGACTTCTGACAGTGGCATGTCAGTCTTATGCACACCCCTTCAAATAAAGCCAAAAAAAAAAAACATGTCTACATTCAGTTCACAGTAGATGGGCCAAAACATAAAAAGAGCACCCATACATACGTTTATTGTTGAATTCTATGGGTAATCAATAACAACGTGGTTGATTTAAAAAATAAATAAAAGATCAACATTATGTGGCATACAGTATGTTAAAACAACAGCAGCATCCTTACACACACACACACACACACACACACACACACACACACACACACACACACACACACACACACACACTGTGTGTATCACCCTCTGAGCCTCAGATGGTCAGTTCTCATAAATAACAAACTTCATCATCAATCATAAAGTTATAATAATTACTGATAAAAGGTTATAAACTGAAGTATCCCATATAAAAAATGTAACTGCTCCTTGTTGCGAGTGTTTGTTGAGGTCATTACTGGTTCTTGTTACTGATGTCCAACATGGCGTGCAGCTCCCCAGGCTCATATCCCAGCAGGCCTTGCAGGTTGCAGACAAAGCGGTAGACGTAGCGTTTGCCAGCTGTCTTGCGGATGATGTTCTTGTCGTAGTAGTATCGTAGGCCTCGACTGAGCTTCTCATAGTTCATCTTGGGTTTGTTCTTCCTCTTACCCCACAGCAGGGCCACCTGGACACAGAGCTACAGCTTAACTCCAGACCTCATAGAGCTGCAGAACTGTCATTACTTTGACAGCAATATAATGATGATCAATAGTATTAATGTTGCAAATGTAATGGTTGACATTGTTAAGTGGTAACTGCAGTCACTGGAGTCACATAGAATTAGACTGATCTATTGATTTTTAACAAAATTAAAAACACAAACTTGTAGAGCTAGACCGTTAAAAGACTTAAACTTGATCAAAAATAATGTCATTTTATCATCATTAGCAGTAGTACTGGGTATGGTATGGTTAAAATTATTATCATAAGGATATATTCCACTGTCGATAAATATGTCAGTAAAGGTTTGGAATATTAGTTATTGTGTCCAGCTGTTGGTGAAAATAGCTAACTACTGCCACAAAACCAGCAGCTTATATTGCCATGTGTTAAATAAACTCGATATAATGTGGAGTGGAGTTGTGACTCTGTGAGTGCTCTGTTTTAGTGCCTGTCTCTTTTTTTTTAAAGATTATTTTTTGGGCATTTATTCGACAGGACAGCTGAAGACATGAAAGGGGAGAGAGAGAGAGGGGGGATGACATGCAGCAAAGGGCTGCAGGTCGGAGTTGAACTCGGCCCACTGGGTCGAAGAGTAAACCTCTATATATGGGCACCCGCTCTACCAACTGAGCTATCCGGACGCCCATCCCTGTTTCTTTAATCCCCCCCTGTTGAATAAGCCCAGTCTGCTCTGATTGGTCAGCATTTCTGGGTCATCTGCATCTGCGCTCTCGGAGTCTCTGCACCGTCTTGCAGCCGGGGAATAACTGTAACGGCACTGTAGCGGCACTTTCTAACCACATATAGTATAGTTGTGACATCACAACCCTACGAAGGTCCTGACACCTCGTTTAAAGGCTTGTTCTAAATACGGGCTTTGTGCATTTCTCTGTGAATCCACAATCGAGCGTTTTGATACTTTAACAGTATTTATATTGCACCTCGACCTGCTTTATAATAAAAAAAGACACAACATCTCATTTATTGACAAAATGGGATCTTTAAGCCAGTTGTTCCCAAGCTTTTTGGTCTGAGGTCCCCCCACAGCCCTGTCAGATGAATTTATGTACCCCTTCATCAATCCCAATGTATGTTCCAAATGTAAAACACTATACTATATATTCATTTCAAAATGTTTTCATACAATTGAACTGTCAATCTTTAGGTTAGTTTGATCAGCAATCATACTACTACTAGTCTAGGATACAATTACTTGGAGAGAAGCTGAATGTTTCCACTATTTATTCATTACTTTCAGCTACCTGTTTAAACTTCTGTGCTCGCGTGCTCGTTTTACACACTCTTACATAACTGCAACACAAACTGTTCAGGTGTTACAGTTGACTTAACATGTGAATATATTTTTTAAACAAATCCCACTTTCTATTTTTTTCAAATTAGTCAAGCAACTCTACAATCTTTCCACGCACGCCCTGGCAACTGAAAAAGTGGTTAGGGTTAGGGTTTACCTAACCCTAACCCTTTAAGCTATAGCTAAACATGGCCTATGGTGTTTTACATCCCATTTTGCTAAAACCTACAGGCATTGTGTACCTCATCAGGGTCCGTCAGCTTGAACTCCCACCCATCTCCTGTCCAGCTGATACATGACTGACAGCTGCAGTCTGTGAGAAGCTCCAACAGAAACTGCCACAGCTGGATGGGACCACTTCCTATGGTAGGAAGACTAGATTGAAGAATTGCTGCATAGATTTATATATTTAGATATGAATCCATATGAGATATAAAAACTGAATCTCCTTCAGCCACCACTCACCAGTGAAACCGGCAAGGATCACTGCGGGTATCACGGCCGTGCCCACATCTGTTTTGTTGTCTACATATTCTTTGAAGCTTCTGTGTGAGTGTGGTAAAGTGAAGATATCTTCAGACACGGTCTGTTCCATCAATGGCTTTATATCATGGAGAGGAGCAGTCCAAGATAGAGAGCCCACAAAGTCAGAGTCGTCACTGTGAGCAATCTCCACTTCTGAGTCTGTCTCTGCGAGTACACCATAGGAGAAACAGAGAAAAGGCAGGTTAATAAAGATGGAAGGCACTCAAGTGATGATGTATCACTGGTGGCCATATTGGCCTAAATGCTCCACTATGTTCAGCAGCGACTCTCTAACTGTGTCTGTCTGCTGCCTCCCCTAAAAAAGCTCCATAGATGTGAGGAGAACTGTATATTCTCGGTCTCGGATGAAGAGGACTCAGGATTTTATTTCAAGAACGGTCAAGACCACAACTTCAGGGATATCACTAAACTGCCTGTGTATTGTCTGATTTATGTGTTAACATCATTACTGCAATTGGATGTAAAACTTCCTACTTCAAATACAACCAATAACTTGACTAATTTCTAATTTGAAATGTGTTAACCCCCATTCCCCGATCCCCCTTAACACGCACTCCCAAAGTAAATGTAGGTGACAGGAGAAGAAGCTCTAGCTGTCTGGGAGATGTCAGCCAAATCAAACCAAAACATTTTATTTATTACATTTTATTTATTATATTTTTTTAAAGTTTATTTGCAAAACAACATCTAAAAGAAAACACACAGCAGTGTTGGGACCACCTAACATTTTTATCTGCACTAAGTAAGGAAGCATAAAGAAAGGTAAGTGCAAGTGACGCCATCGAAGCTAGCTAGCTAAAGTTATCAATCTTCCTCTGTACCAAAACTCTCCAGAAATCTCTTCACCCCACACCCAAAGGGATTTTATTGCACCGTGGGTTGGAGATAAACACATTTTCAATTGCTCTGTATGTCTGGCACATATGGCAGAATTGTTTGTAAAGTTGACTTCACTTGATTTGATTTAGCGAATATTAGCTATAGCCTACATATTAGCTAGTTGTGTATATACTGTATGTTTCAGTTGTTTGGTCTGGTCTTGGTCTTGGTCTCGATACACTCTGGTCTTGGTGATGACGTGGTCTAGGTGGTCTTGACTACAACACTGTAGAAAGTAGTTCCAATAAAAACTGCTGCTGATGAGATACATTCAATTTGGCTCAGTACCACCACAAACAGGGAGGAACATCTCAAAACTATCTGCATGGCTTAATACCACAGGAGGTAAGTGATTCAGGTGAGCCTTTAAAGAACATTTTTAGAATTACAATCTCATCCTGAAACATGACTGAGAACAAACACTAACTCAGGACCAAAGTAGAATGTAATCGCAAGAAACACAACATCTTATTTGCACCATATATAACGTGTAAGTGTGTGGAATGTGTTTTCACCTCCAGCCCCTTGTGTTTCATGCAGCAGAGCAACAGCGGTCATGCTCCTGCTGGGATCTTCTGTTTTTATCAGATAGTAGTCTACACGTTGTACAGGGACAGGGTGCAGAGTGTGGAGCTCTGTCCTCTCACTTGGATGGTACTGAACATGATAATTGTGTTTGTCTGAATGCTCCTGAACATAGTAGTTTTCTGAGGAAACATAGACAAGGGAATCATAAAACAGTTTTCAACAATATAACAAGTAACAATGTAGTAATTATGTAATTATAGAGGGGGTAATTTGGTAATAACAACGGTTAAAGGTTGAAGAAGACATTATTACATTATTACCTTTGTTGATTTGAAGCTGGCAGTAAGATGGTATCGTGCATGTGGGTAATGAAGAACTGCAGTCATATTCATTCTCTGGACAATGAAATTCAAACATTGTGTTATTATTCCATGATCAGTGACAATGACTAAGAAGAATATAATAAAGAACATATGTTTACCTGTGTGCATGCATACTTTTTACATATACTTTAGATGAATGTAAAGCCATTATTACGGAGCCCCTAAAGGACATGTTTTTTTTTTCTTGTGCGCATGAGAAACTTTTTTGTGAGCACGAGATACTTTTCTCATGAGTACACGAAAAGTATCTTGTGCTTCAGAGAAACCAATCTGAGTACCAGTCTGAATGGCTGCCGAGAAGGAGGTATTCATCCTTCTAAAAACGCAAAATGTACCTTATAGTGTCATCAACAAACTTAAAGATGATAAGGTAACTGTTTACCGATTTTATGCTCTGAATGTGAAATAGCCACATAACCAGGGGCGGGGCTAGAAGGGGGGCCAGGGGTGGCACCGGCCCCCGCTGAAATATGATTGGACCCCCCTGGGGCCCCCCCCCCCCCCCCCTCCCCCCCAATCCACTGGGCTAGACTGCTGTCAATCTGACAATTGGGATTTCCATTGGATCAGAGTTCTGTCACTTGGCTGCCTGTACTGTTTCCGTGGTGACTGTCCAAAATTCTGATACCATGGAACCAGTCGCCAAAAATGTTGATCATGAGCAGCAAGCAGCAAGGCACGTTTCAAGGAAAATGTGAGTTTGTAAGAATCATTTTTTGTTTGAAAAAATCCCGTTACCTCTCCTCATGGTCTCCAGATGCTCCCACAGGATCTCTCCTGCGATGCAGTCAGACATCAGGCCCAGGAAAGCCTCTCGTTCCAGGCCACACAGCTCGCTTCCCTGCAGGCCTCTCAGATCTGACCCTAGGCAATGGAGACCGAACTCAGCCTGACACCAGTCCAGCCAGTAGTTCACCTCCCATTCAGACCACAAGGTAGGATCTGGACAAAATAAATAGGAGTAAATCTACATCTCTGAATGTACTGTAATGGGAGCTTTCACTCCTGTATTCATGAATGCAATATCCTGTATGTGGCTCAGGCAGTACCCTGTGGGAAGAGATGGTTGATTCTCTCCTGGGCAAATCCAGTGAAACTGGCCTTCACCGCTTGGTTGAGGACCTCCTTACTGGTCGGGGTGAGAGGAGGGACCTCCAGGGTGTCCATCTCTGGGAGACCATATAAAGACCCTCATGTGTAAGATCATTAGACATTAAATTATAAAATAATATTTTGCATTTGTCAACAACTATAACTCCTTTCAACAAGCGGCAAGGGCGTAGTGGACACAGGGTATGCGGGGGACCCGCACTTTCCATGTCGGTGCCCTCTGTCCCCCACACTTAGAAAACGTCTGAGTTGATTTGAACACACACCATAAGTAGGCGAATGCGCACCTTACTCAGGTTGCATCAGTTGATTGATATACTCATATATATAGGCAATAATAAAATACTATATATTTAAAATATATACAAAAGAATATAGTGAGGAAAACTAATTAAAATATGCAATAATTAAGACCAGTGTATATGATGAAATAGTGGCATTAGAATGTGCCAGAGGCCACCAAATTTGGGCTACTACGGCCAGAATTTACAGGTTAGGTTTATGGACATTTCAGTTTTTCCATCAATTATAAATGAATGTAGGCTACTTGGAATCCATGATTTGGAGAGACTAATGGGAGAGGATCTTTTCAATAAAAATCCTCCTCCTGAAAATCTGTCCCCCTCACTTTTGAAATTACAGCTACACTCCTGACAAGTGGTATTCTTTTTAGTTATTAAGGTTTAAAAACAATCCCATAGATATATATATATATATTGTATATACAGTACACCATTGATATTTCAAAATACTCAGTACACCTCACTGATTAATTGATCAACATAAGTCCACATTGAATGGCCTGAACAGTTTATGAGTTATTATGTTATCTTTATACAGTACAAACTCCAATCAAGTATTGAAATGTTCACAATTGCACACTGATCAACTTTGCATACGCTCATTATGATGGGATGATGATACAGTTTATGAGTTATGTACCATAATGCATTAGAGCCTAATGTTGGAGTGCTTTAAAGCTCCCACTGCATCTTTAACTCAGCCAATACATTAAGGTCAATGAGTTTAAAAATAACAAAGTATATTTTTAGAAAGATTTCTTCACTCCAGGACAACTGAGCCAATTACATACAATGATGAAGGCCATGAGATGCGGCTGAAAGGACATTGGGTTAAAACCTTCCATTTCCGCAGTCAAGAATGATCCAGCATGATGAGTTTCAATCTATAAAGAGCTTTTAACTGCCTGTGGATGACCTGTACATGTGTATAGACAGGTAATGATGTGTTTATTCACATATAAATAACATAAATATGATTTAAGCTAAGGATAAATCATTCATTACCTGTTTAAACACCAAATGCTTCAGTGGTGAAGCTATTGTTGACTAATCTATTATTAAACATTTTAAAATGTCTGCTCACAACTACATTATAGTATATCATAAACCATTCATCACAAATACTCAATAGGGTGGTTAAAGTAAGTTGTTGCCATAATGTTCAAATTACGTTAAAAAATTACCAGAGAATGATCAGATTGAAACAAACAAGAAATGCGTCAGAATCACTTTGAACTCCTCCTTGATGTTGACTGAAGAGTGGGATGAAAATCCTTGTCTTACCGTAAGTATTGCAGTCCATCCCAGTGTGTACGGAGTTGGGGATCAGTTGGAGGAAACTGAGACCACAAAGGGGGGAATGGGGCTTTAATATGATAGATAGGAGGGGAGGAGGGGACCAGTTGTGATGGACAACTGTCAATCATGTGGATGTGGGAGGGGCAGGAGGAACAGGTTTGAGGCCAAGTGTGGAATCACTTAATCAATGATTTTACACACAGTAGGCACAGAAGAAAAAGAATATGATAGGACATTGGATGTTGGAAGCACTAATTTAAGAAAACATCAACAACTAGTTTTCATCTGGAGCTTTCAGCCACATCTCATGACCTTCATCAGCGGGTTTGTAAGTTGTCATTCTGACTGATCTATTCCACGACAGCTGAACAAACGGCATCCACCGATGAAGGCCCCAAGATGAGGCCTAAAGCTCTTGGGGAAATGTAGTAAGTGACCCTTGAGTTAAGAATTCTTTGTCAAAGCAGTAAGGTGGTATATGACCAAACATACAGTGTAAGGTCTAAGGTATAAGGTCCATGACGAGCCTCCATTGGCCTCCATCTCATTGGTGTTCATTTGACATCTGATGCCTGTGAATGCCATAGCAAAAGATTTACACTATTTTATACTGATCGAAGCATTTAGTGACCTGCTTGGATAAATGGAGATTAGGCTGCATTGTTTATATCACATTTTCCCCAATTGACCCAATTGTTTTGTTACTTAATGACGACTCTAAATTACACCTGCTTGGGAGACAGAGGAAAGTTTGGCTAGCCGGCTCAACTGCAACCAAGAAAATGATAGCTCAACGCTGGCTCCCCCCGCCCCCACTCGCTTTGTATAAAACAGTGGTTGGCGTATTTTCTAGACATAGTTATGCTTGAGCTCTCTACAGCAAGGATTAACAAAACCAAATCATTGACTATAGACCTCTGGAAAAACGCAGCAGCACAAGTATCAGTCCTAATGACCTCAGCATCACAAGAATTAGAGGACAGTGACTAGGCAAGATGTGATTTCTGTTTTTGTTTATTTGTTTGTTTTTGTTTTCCTCAAGACCGCAGAGGGTGGGGGGTGGGAGAGGGTTTTTGTTCTTGCTCAATTATATTTGTATGTTCTGTATGCTCTAAATATAAAAAAAATGACAATCATTTTAATTAAGTCCCCTAGGCTTCTATAATTTAGTGAGCCATTGTGTTCTGTATGTGTGTCTTAGACTTCTTTTGCAAGGCCAAGAAAAAAAGGTTGTATACAAAACAATACAAAAACACTAAAAAGGGCCAAAAAGAGATAAAAGAGAATACAGACAATTACCAATAGAGTTATGTAATTTACAATAGTTTTATGTTTTACCAGATTTATCAGCTTCCTCAATGTATTGTCTTTCTCCCAAGTGGCTAAAGCAGACATATACAAGCTTTTTTTTTTTTTTGTTTAAAGAAAAAGGCTCAAGGAATGGCAATTCAGTGTGCTTTCAACCTTTTGTTGACCAGAGATCACCATCTGTTGGGCTCAGAAAATAAAGAAAATGCTTCACAAGACTTCATTTGGACGTCACTAGTAATGATTGCAAAATGGACTCCTTATGTTTCCATTTTAAAGAAACAATGCAGGACATATAGCACCCTCTGCTGGCAGTCAGTTGAAAGTGTCCGATATCATATTTACTTTAACCTCTTTAAACTGTACAGTTTGTTTGTTCACTGTTCTCAGGTTTCTAATCCTAGACCTCATCTGTCAGCCAACGATGACATTTAACTCAGCATGTGCTTCATGGGCCAGCACCATCATTCTCAGAGTCTCCTTGTCATCTTCCCTGATGGGGAGAGCATGAAGAAGCTTTGAAAAGTCCAGAGTTGACATTCCATGAAAGCTGAGGCAAAATAATCCGGTTAATTTATCATCCAAAACCACAGTGCAGGCACAGTTTGAAAATAGATCCTAGTGGCCTACATCGTCTCTGATCCACCTCTTGTCAGATCCTAAATGTTATCATTTAATCACTCAATATGTCAATAAATGTTGAAAACAAAATGACAAACCTGTAGCGTGACTTTAAATGAGGTGGACCACCAATATACTGTATTTATATTATGTATTTGTGTTATTCATATACCTAATCAGATATAAGGAAACGCAAATGTTAATTAATGTACAGTATTTGTCAACAATTATAACTTCTTTTATGAAAACATATTTTATACCATTAAACATTTATGGCCTTCATATTCTCTGATCCTTTATTTTTGGACCAGGGCAGTTTGTCTTATCCTAAATGTTAAACATAAACTTGTGTTATGCGTCACTACAGGTGCAAAAAAGGACTGAAACGTCTGAGTTGCTGAGTTTTATCATTTATTGATTAAAAAAGGAAAAGCGCTGGCTGAGAGGGAAATGAAAGGTTCTTTTTGCAGCCTCTGTCATATTCTAGAGCTGAAGCAGAACATGTTACAGTACATCATGGACTCACATATGTTATATATACACACACACACACACACACACAACTATAACACAGAATACATACATCTTCCAAAGATTAATTCAGTCACTTAGGTTTTAGGCAGAGAAGGCTTTGTTTTTTTCTAACACAGGTCACTTTTAGGAAGAGAGTACAGCAGAATGAGACGGACACAAACATGCAGGCAAACTGATCACACACATAAATGGATATATTCAACACTGAGCGGGCAGCCAGGGAGTCTTTTAATACGAAACATTAATATGAATGTTAATCTGCGGGGAATATGGAGAAAATAGTTCCAGTCACAGTGCTGCTATGAGGCTGTGGTTCACAGTAACCACCGAGTGGCCCTTCCCTCTGCCATGGAAGACATGGGCTGGTTTGGAACCATAACAATGCTGAGGTTTATCGGCATGTTTGCTGGGTTTTGGTAGCCATATTGGCTCAGAAGTAGAAGGGGAATGTAGTTAGAATTGGGGTTTCGAATAACTATAGTAATGATATAGTCCCTCATTTTGTTATAGCACTCAAAAGGTTTGCCACTCAGCTTCTGGTTGATGTTATGACCTAGAATTTCAAACATCAGTGCGAACTATTGGGCACTATTACAAAATAAGGAGGTATATCTTTAATGTTTTTACTCCAACTAATGAATTCCATGATTCCAAAACCATGATTCCAAGTTGAAATCTAGGCTGTTTCCTAACTGCTAAAAGGCTGATGTGGAGATACAAGGTTTTTACTCAACAGTGAGACTATGCGTTGCTGGTGCACAGAGGGAAAATACAAAATATAGTTTCTGAATAAGCCCACTTACATTTTACTGTGATAGAGGCAGATGTGGGGATCAGTAATGTGTGAAAAGAAATAATGCCACAGTACACGGTGAAAAGCTACAGGGTTCTTCTGCAGTGGTCGGACCACACAGTGAGCTACGGTAAGGTGTAGGAGGCAGATGTGGTTTAGCGAGGATCGTCAGGAGCAGGGATCTTCTCCAAACTGGGCTCCATGCCCCAGATCTCCCTGGCATACTGGGAAATGGTGCGGTCACTGGAGAATTTACCACAGCCGGCGATGTTATGGATCACCATCTTGGTCCACTCTTTAGGATCCTGGGGGGGGGGGGGTCACATTGTAAAATAACATGGAACCTAATTAATACCTGAGCCATAGTAGTGTAGCATTAGTGTAGTACTGTACAATGTAGTATGGTATAGTATAGTACAACCCGACTCTTACTTGAATATTTAGATAAACCTAGGCTACAGCATAATACAGTGTAGTATAGTAATATATTGTAGAGTACATTATGTTATAATACCATATAATATAATACACTACAGTGCAGTAGCATATGATAGAGTAAGTAAGGGATAATGTAGAGCGATGACCGGCTGGTCATTATTGCCAATTAGAACCCCGACAAGCTGAAGCAGGACGGACGCTCTCCGGCGGAAGCCAGGTCACCCCGGTGAGTGAGCTAACCATGGAGCTAACTAACGCTCTGTTTAAACTGTTGCCATTAAGCTCTGTTAGCGATCCCAGTTTCCTACACCCTCTCTCTCGCTCCCTTTGTGATCCACTGATCAGCGATAATAACTCCGTATGAGCACATATACGGATTTAAAAACAATTTTATGGACCATTGACTGACCAGAGTCTATGATTAGAACTCCGTCCATGGCAACGGTCTGTTATACTTGGCAACGGTCTGTTATACAGAAATAACAGACCATATAATTCTAGAGTCTAGTATTTAACAAGGCCATCCAATAAAGTAGTGTAATAAACATATAGAATATTGAATCATATAGTAAAGTACAATATACTGCAGTATATCATTGCATATCAAATATAGAATATGGAAGTAAAGCAGAATTCAACCACAGAAACTCATCGTGCTATGTTAGACTGGTTGACACATAAATTGAGATTTGAGCTCTTCTTAATTCCCTCTGGCTGACATACTGACCTTATAGAGCGCGCTGACTTTCTCTTGACACTGGATGTAGTCTTCATAGTCTGCAAACACCTTGAACCTGCAGCACAGACAGATCAGATGGATTACTATATTAATCAATACTAATTCATCTATTATCTTTACTGTTACTATAATTGCCACTGTTCAGTTCATCATACCAATTGCTATAACTATTATTTTATTTATATATATATATATATATATATATATATATATATATATATATATATATATATATATATATATATATATATATATATATATATATATATATATATATATATTTTCCCAACCGGCAGCAACAGATGGCCGCCCACCAAGAGCCAGGGTCTGTCTGATGTTTCTGCCTGTTAAAAGGAAGGTTTTCCTCGCCGCTGTCGCACCAAATGCTTGCTCTTGGAGGGAATTGTTGGGTCTTTGTAAATTATAGAGCATGGTCTAGACCTTCTCTATCTGTAAAGTGTCCCGAGATAACTTCTGGTGTGATTTGATACTATAAATAAAATTTAATTACATTTATTTGAGACATTAATATGAGCCAAGCAACAAGACCATTTCTAATCAGTTTTATATGCATTTACTGAGTGCCACCAGTTTGACTTTAGATGATGATGACTTGCTTTACAGTCTCAGTTGGAGTAGGTTCATTCACATTCATTTGACAGTGGATGACAGTGGTACACTGATGACACTGCATGACTGTGGACGCAAACGCAGGCTGTGCACAGACAAAGGGCTGATTCCTGAGTGTCAGCAGTGTGCTCTAACCTGTCGTGGTTCATCAGCATGTTGACGAGGTCTTTGAAAAGGTCGGGCTGGCTGGGGCTAAAGAAGCCTCCGGATATCTGGTCCATCGCCTGCTTCAGCTCGGGGATACGGCGGTAGTACGATGCAGCGTCATAGCTGAGGGCGAAAGACATTCAACAAACATTAGAACAGGCATCAGGTAACAAAGCGGGTGAGTTTGACCCAAACACCTCCATGTACACCTGGCCAAGTGCAGCTTAAATCATTTCTTAATTAGATTTTTCTGTTATATAAGGCTTACCCCTTCTTGTCCAGAGCCTCCACATCGGGCACCCTCATACCGAAGATGAAGAGGTTCTCCTCCCCAGCTTCCTCTGCCATTTCCACGTTGGCTCCATCCATGGTGCCAATGGTGAGGGCCCCGTTCAGCATGAACTTCATGTTGCCGGTGCCAGAGGCCTCAGTACCGGCAGTGGAGATCTGCTCCGACAGGTCAGATGCAGGGATAACTGCAGAAAGGCGATTCAGAAGTTTTTCTCTCTATCCAAGTTCTAATGTAAGTACGAGTACATGGAGTACAGGGCTTGCGAAGTAAAAGCCCTTAAAAAGGTCCCATAAGGTAAAAGGTTTTTTTGTTTTTTATTATAAAGCAGGTCGAGGTGCAATATAAATACTGTGAGTGTATCAAAATGCTCAATCCCCAGAGAATTGCACACAGCCTGTATTTAAAAACTGTGCCTTTAAACGAGCCGTCAGGACTTCCGTACGGTTGTGATGTCACAACTATACTATTTATAGATAGAAAGTGCCGCTATAGTGCCGTTACAGTCATTGCCCGGCTGCAATGACGCTACAGAGACACCAAGAGAGCAGACGCGGAGGACCCGGAAACGCTGACCAATCAGAGCAGACTGGTCGTTTTCGGGAGGGGGGAATCTAAAACGGAGCGTATTAGACAGAGAGTGACTACAGGTATATTTAGACAGACAAGGCAAACCTTTTTTTTTTTTTTACATTAAAGTATGTAAACTTGTACTAGTAGAAAAGAGAATGAACCTCAAAAAAAAGCATGATATGGGATCTTTAATGTTAAAAAAAGCCAACGTTTTCAAATGCTAAATGACTCATTATTGAAAAAGGTTATATTTTCACAGTATCTGTTACCCTTTTCAGCCAGAGTGACCCGATAGTTCTCCAGGTAGATGACTTTGAGGCGATCACCCACCACAGGGTCATTATTGACGATGTCTCCAATTGATGTGATCAGCTTGATGATCATCTTGGCAGTGTGATAACCTGGAGCCGCCTGAAAACACACAGGACATCATCCTGAGAAAAACTAAAGAAAAACCAGGCTGGAGTACCGCCCATGTACAGTACAAACCATGTTTTCAGGATGTGGGAGGAAATCTAAAGAGTTATCTGTGTGGAATTACATTTCTGTTTTGCGGAAAATGTAGCATTTCCAAGTAGGATAAACTCTCATCAGTCCAAAATGATAGCTTACCGTCCAAAACACATTTGACAGGTTGGAGTTTAAATTTGAATTCAAACACCTATCTATAATAATCAGTCCACATAAGACTACATTTATGATCACAAAACAAACTCATTTTAGGAGGGTGTTTGATGAACGTGCACATTGTAAAATTATTATTATTGATGCAAAATTAGTACAATAACTATCAATATGGAAAGAGGCGATTAAAGGAATATGCACTACAACTTCCTGTTTAAACTATGGGTTACATAAATATGTGTAAGTTATAGGTTTTGTGTGAAATTGTTCTGGGTTGAAAGGAGAATATTCAGGGGGGCAATGAGAGAGAGGGGGGAGAACACATATTTGAGGAATTGCTCTTTATGTATAAATATCTTATACTGCTAAACATATACAAAAGTCATCTTTGTTCTGTAATGGACGCACAAAATGTTCTCTAGGAGATACATTCTACAGTGTTCTGTCTCAACATAGAAAAACACGTCCAACAACTTCAACGCCACTCACCTTTCCTCCAATCATGATGGTCCTGGGGGTCCATGACTTGTTGGGTTCTTTCTTGATTCCTGATTAAAAACAAAACAACTCTGAATCCATACTTATTTTCTAAAAAGCTGCTGGTAAAAGACAAAGCACCCACGGTTGTACAGCGTGATGATGTGCAGACAGTTGAGCAGCTGTCGCTTGTACTCGTGGATCCTCTTCACATGGACATCAAACATGGAGTTGGGGTTGATCTTCATCTTGTATTGCTCTTCAAGGTAGGCAGCAAACTTCATCTTGTTCTCCTAGAAGTTCATACAGAGGAATGTGATTAGAAATAAACAGAAAAAGAGGGAAATAATCACCTTTCTTTTGGCATTTTAATGTAAGCTCTCACTTGTTTGACTTTGGCAACATCCTGAATGAAGGAGTCATCGTCCACAAAGTCCAGAAGCTTCTTCAGCTGGTCCAGGTCACGGATGTAGTCCTCACCAATCCTCTAAATAAAAAACGAGAACCATTTCACGTAGCATGTATCGTGAGCTTTGGATATGCTCCAGCTGTCAGTCAGCTAATATTGTCTATGTAGAAAATGAAGAGGGTTTTGTGCTGATGCCTGAAATAGCTCCTCTCACTTGTCTGTATTCAGTCTGTATGAACAAGAACAAACACACCTCTGCGATGACCTCAGCCAGGCCAGGGTTGCACATGACCAGCCAGCGCCTGGGCGTAATGCCGTTGGTCTTGTTCTGAAACTTTTCAGGGTCTGTTTCGTAGAAATCCTTGAACCTGAGGAGGAGAGGAGCAACAATTAGAGACTAGTTAGAATGATGTTTTAATATGTGTTTCAACCTTTTCTTTGTTCTTGAGTCATCATGTCAACTACAGATATGGCCGGAGGCTCTCACACACACACGCACGCACATTAGAAGAGATGAGGGGAACTGGTTTCATTACACAGTGTCTTTGATGATTTCAGAGTGGATGCGGGCCACTCCGTTGACAGCATGAGATCCCACAATGCACAGGTGAGCCATGTTGATTTTCTTGATGTCCCCTTCCTCAATCAGGGACATTCGGCGCAGACGGTCAAGATCTCCAGGGTAAAGCTTGGTGATGCGCTAGAGGGGTGAAGGAAAGAGACATCACAGTAGCGGTCTGTGTGTGAATGCAGCCAATTATTAATCATCTAAATACCAAAAGAGCTCATCGATCTATGTTCAGCTCCCCTCGTACCTCCAGGTGCCTCCTGTTGATCTCGTAGATGATCTCCAGGTGCCGCGGCAGCAGGTTATGGAAAAGGTCGACGGGCCAGCGCTCCAGGGCTTCAGGCAGGACGGTGTGGTTGGTGTAGGCACAGGTACGAACCACGATGTCCCAGGCCTGGACACAGAGAGGACAGGACCAGAGACATGGGACATCATCACACAGACTCACATGTTAAGGCCACAGTTTCAGTTGTTGTAAAATCAGAATATGTGTATTGCCTTTTGACAAATACAGTTAAAACTGTAAATGTGTTGTTTTTAAGATGATCCTTATTAGCAAGTTTATTTGCTTACATCCTGTCACAGTGTATGACTTCAGCTGCTGTCATTCTGCTGCTGTGTCATTGTTACTGCAGTGTTGAAGGATGCAAAGAGACAGAATTGCTACACAAGTGACCACAGGACGCATCAGTTAAACTGCAGTAGTTACAGTTTTTGCAGGGTAGGTCTGAGTTCACAGGAGTGTGCGGTCTCTTAGACTCGCTGTTTTAAGCATTCTGACGCCTGTGTGTTACTGCGCTAAAAAAGGTATATGCCATATACCTTCTCCCAGGTGAGTTTCTCGACGTCCACCAGGATCCTCATCAGCTCAGGGATGGCCATAGCAGGATGGGTGTCATTCAGCTGGATGGCCACCTGCAGACCACAGACAGAGATGGTGCACACTTTAAAGAGTGAACCTGCAGACATTCAGCAGAGAACAAACCTCTGCATCCAAGTTGCAATACTGCAGTCTGATTAAAAGAAAATAATATGGGCGCCCGGATAGCTCGGTTGGTGGAGCGGGCGCCCATGTATAGAGGTTTGCTCCTCTGCGCAGCGGGCCCGGGTTCGGCTCCGGCCTGCGGCCCTTTGCTGCATGTCATTCCCCCTCTTTCATTTCTTCAGCTGTCCTGTCAATAAAGGCCTAGAAATGCCCAAAAAATAATCATAAAAAAGAAAGAAAATAATATGAATGTTTGGCAGTGAACATGGAAACCAGTTGATACATAACTTAATACATTCCCAGATTAACAGTTATGGTAAAGAACTTCCCTCATCATCTTTGATATGATAAAGATAGTGGCCGATCCCTGCCACCCCGGACCCAAAACCTTTTGAAACACTCTCCTCTGGCAGGTGGTTGCAGTCCATCAGGACCAAAACCTCATGCCACAAAAACAGTTTCTTCCCGACTGCAGTCTCATAAAGGCCCAGCACCCCCACTGACAGTCTCTTAAATCTCTCTTAAATCTGATTTCTGATGGCATGATGGAGGCCTCACCTTGTCTGGCAGCGAAGAAAGGTCTAGTCGCACAAACTCTGTGGAGCCAAACTTGGAGGCTTTGAATCGACGGACGATGTCTTGAAGAGTTGCTGCTACAACAAAGTACTCCTGCTTCAGACGCAGCTCCTTCCCTTCAAAGAACTGAAGAACAAAGACTAAAAGACATCTTTTATAATACCTGTGTTACTGACATTGCTGCACATTTGCAATTTTTATTCTACAAATGCTACGCTGGAGAAAACAATTAACTGATTGGTAGAGTTAAAGCTGAATTTTTTATGGCCACTTTGGGGCAATGGGACTCCACAACAAACCGAAGACACAACATCCAAAATATTTCCATGTTTTCCATTCACGTTGCCAGATGTCAGCATTTAAAGTGTTAAAGATGCAGTAGGTAAGACTTCTAAAACTAACTTTCTGTCATATTTTTACTGACTATGTTCAAGTAGAACTACATGAAACGGGGGGGTCAATCACTGCTCATGCACACGCATTCATTCTCCCTTGTGGGAGACCATTTTGTGCTTTAGCGGAAAGGGAGGAGGGAGGGACTGAGAAGTTGTTGATGTTCAATTTTTTTGGCTAAGTCCTGGACCTTCCCAATCCCACCTACAGCACCTTTAAGTACAATATTAGAATAGCTGATAGTTATAAAAATCCACTCACATTGTCGTTGGGGTAGAGAACCCTGGAGATGTTCTCAGCCAGATTTCTGTCCAGCACGGCTTGAATGTAGCCACCAACATTAACTGTGGGACATCATTTAGATTGGTATTTAGTAGCTATGATTTATATACAGTATGTCAATGGTGATTATTTACCAGTACAGATGACAATACTCACAGTCTTTGAGGTTAAAGTCACATGGGGCCTTAGCAGACCACAGTCTCATGGTGTTGACGATGTTGTTCCTGTAGCCGGGGACTGGAGTGTCATAGGGAAGAGCCAGAACCACCTGAATTAAAAAATAAATATTAAGTACACTGGTTATTGTTCCTTTATTCTCTGTATGAAGTGTCATCGGTGAGATTAGACCATTACACGTTTGTCCACGTTTGTCCACTGGAGAGCGCTGTAAAATATCCTGCTCACTACATATCTTGGTCACTATTCATTAACAACCAAATTTAAAAAGGATTATTTTTTTCTTTTGTTTGTTAAAAAATAAAATATCGGTCAGACTTCAATGTAAACCCAGTGAAACTTCTGATAATAATTATACAACAATCATTTTACTAATTAAAAGGTCCCATAACATGCTTATTTCCAGGTTCATACTTGACATACCAGATGGCCGACCGTTGGCAGAAAAGCCAGTCGGACTGATCAGTCGGGTCCCCGATGTCCAAAAAAATGCCTCAGAACACACTGAGGTGACGCCGACTTGAGCCTTGTGTGCGAAACGCAATACGTCTCCATAGCAGCAGGCGGCGCTTCTCTGTATTGTTTCTATTAACAGTCTATGATTGTTTCCCAGAAAATGAAAACCGGCAGCTGATTGGACGAACGCGTCACGTGGGTCTTTTTTCTCCGGAAATTCACAGCCAGACTGTCATGGCGGCTTGTTCAGAATACGATCTCATATTGTACTAAAATAGTTCACCAAAACGTGTTTCTGAAAACATCTTAAGCGAGAAATAGGCCATGCAGTTGCTGAATCTGTCTTCATTTCAGATCAACAAAGGTCCGTTAAAAATATTTGTCAGATTTTGAGCGGCTCATCCACTTGCCATTTCCGGGTGAGTCCCGACTGCCCTGTCTCCGACTGAACATGTCGGGTCGGCCAAAATGAAGGCCGATGAAGACCGACCAGACTCGAGTCACTGACCTCTCCAGACGGTCCGACGGCCGATAATCGTCTCTGTGTGTCAGCGCCCTTAAAGAGAGCTCAGTGCGTGTGGGTGGCAGAAGAGAGATAGAGAAAGAGGAAGCAGACGTGTAGATGCGACTGGAGCAGTGTTGGTGGAATATGTTTCAGTTTTGTACACAGTGTGTGCGGTGTCCGAGATAAACTCCAGACTGAAAGCCAAGTTCATTTATTTGCTCTCCAGAAAATTTCCTCTCCAGGATTTTAACCCCGACGTTATTAATTTTATAACGTCGGCCCTGGAGGTAACCAGTCTCCCCTGGTTTTCTGACCACGGTCGGAAACGAAGCGATCAGGAAAGGTTAACACGTTGAACATTTTAAATTAAACAGCTTATTAACGTGCGCTTGTTGCCCCGTGTGCGCTGATGCGCTCATCTGTTGACATTTCCGAATGCCTTCCTACAGTTGCTTAATAAAAGCGGTCTTTCCATACAAACAAACGTACATGTGTAATTAGTATAAGAAAAAAAAATTGATTTTAACTGTGTCGGGCTCGGGTCGGGCTCAGACATAAATATCTTAATGCCTGTCGGGCTCGGGTCGGGTTTGGTTACTGCTCTGTCGGACGCAGGCCAGGCTCGGACAAAAAAATGCAGCCCAATCCGCACTCTAGTATTTCCCCTGTCTGAAACGCTTTGTTTTAGCGCCTGTCTCTTTAAGCTCTCCTCCCAAAAAGCCCAGTCTGCTCCGATTGGTCGGCGTTTCCGAGTCTTCTGCATCTGCCCTCTCTGCACAGTCATTGCAGCCGGGGAATGACTGTAACGGCACTGTAGCGGCATGTTTGACCTATATATAGTATAGATGTGACATCACACCCGTACATAAGTCCTGACGGCTCGTTTAAAGGCACAGTTTCTGAATACAGGCTGTGTGCATTTCTCTGTGGATTGAGCGTTTTGATACTTTCAAAGTATAGTACTTGCTTTATTATCAAAAAAGACATGGAAATCTCACTTTTTACAATATGGGACCTTTAATACTTGTATTAAATATGACTATCTATAACTATCTATATCTATCTATACTATCTCATTAGTATCAATTCCAACAGTGTTGTTTATTCATCAGTTCTAAAGTAAATACGTAATCATTATATGAGAGCTGAATAGCATTGACTGAACACTTTACATACAAAAAACATACTTCTGGTGTCTGTTCCTACTAACCTGTGTGTCGACCCACTTCACTCCGTCAGCTGTGTGTTCAACTCGTCCGTAGAAGTGGACTGGGCGCATGTACTCAGGGCGAGCTTTCTCCCAGGGGTTACCGTAACGCAGCCAGTCGTCAGCTTCTTCCACCTGTGGAAACATGACGCCGTGTCATTTGCTATGGTACATTATTACAAAACAATTTCTTAGGGTCCTACCTTCCAACAAAACGCCTCTGGTGATCAAAGACTTGACAATACCCAAATCTACCATGCACTTTTGGTCACCTGTTCTCACTTTAGTAACTACGTTTTGTTCATTAATAGGCTGATAATCAGACTGAACTGTAAGCTGATTGTATTATGCCCTAACCAATCCGTAGTGACCTGTATCCTTCCTGTCAACATCTGTTTCAGCCAATATGGAAGCTGTGGTTGTGGTTATTATCATTCAAAGAAATGTGCTAGGAGCTGTTATTTCTGTATGTCAAGTTAAAACAACATTTACAGTTTTGTCCATCTCATCCATAAAATAAGGTCTTATTGCTGTTTTTAATAACAAGTGGCTGACAGCGTGCAGGATTCTAGTCCTTTTACAGTCAACATTTTAGCCTTCACTTTAGTATGAAGGTCTGGAAATGGAAACCACCATCACCAATATGTGTCTGTTTAATTAAATCCAGCCATTTCTTGCAATCAATCCTTGGGTAAAGAGTGTAGCTACATGACTCTATGGTGGGGTCATGTTTGGTTTACTAACTGTCACTGCAATGACACAGCCAACTCAGATTTCAGGGATGTAACAAGGACTTTAAATGCGCTTGTTTTCATTAAATCAACCTACCTGCCAGCCGTCGACAATTTTCTGATTGAAGATGCCGAACTCGTAGCGGATGCCGTATCCATAGGCTGCCAGACCCAGAGAGGCCATGGAGTCCAGGAAACAAGCTGAGGGAACAACAGGGAGGGGACTCTGCTTGAGACTGTCCGCTGTACTTTAGTACAGATGTTTACATCACTGTCTGTCAGCAGCCAATCAGGAGGAAGCATGAACTCACCAGCCAGACGACCCAGCCCACCGTTGCCTAGACCGGCATCTTCCTCGATGTCCTGCAGCTCCTCCATGTCCAGGCCCAGCTGAAGGACACATCAACTTATTCTTACAATGGAACATTGTTATTTCAGGGACCAAGCTGTAAATACAGGCATCAGTCCTCCACATCACCTGAAGTGGACTAAAGGCCAATCCTTGTCTTTTCTTTATGCGTTATAATGAATCCCACTTAGATTATTGGCAAGACCTGCCCTACGAAGCAGCCCGATTGGTTGGTGTTAGGCATCGACCTCGAGTAGTTAATGTCCAGATAGCCAATTGATGGGACCTGAATAAATCAGGTTCCGTTACCTCGCGCAAGCATGGACGCCTGGCCAACTGTAGCGCGCAAATGCTATTGAAGGGCAGGTCTTGCCGGGAACTGCAGTGGGTTCCATAATAATGCTTCCTTTATGCATCCAGAAACCATTGCTGCTACTCCTAGCCATTCAAATGTACAATATCACTCTTACTGATAAAGAGCAGTTCATTTATTTATTTCATTGATGACATCATGGTTATTTATTTCTGCTTGGGCTTCGACAAATTTATAACAGAGAGTCTGAGTGCAATACTAATTCACCAGAGTACCCTTTAATGCGCTTGACTAGCAGGACTTTGGCTCAGTCCCAATCCAGCCCCTCCACCCTCCCCATGTCCTCTCCACCTCCATAGAGCTCAACAGTGGTCGACAAGTTTTTGAACGGCTCCGGTTCCATCAGTGATTTTTCCCCATTCAATATCTTCATTGAATTTTCAGAAAATGCTTATATAAAAAGAGTTTTAAGCCTGAAACCAAGCCAACCAGCTAGGAGATGAGTACACAAAAGAACATGTTTGAAATGGTTAAAAAGGCAAAGGGACAAGACTGTGTACATAAACTATCATGGACTTAAATGGTAGCAGCTCGCTTTATAGCCGTTTGCAGGTCCTGTTAACATTTCCATGGTAACAGCGAGTTCCATGAATCAGAGACGTTGCTGTTACGCTTAGGATTGTGGGTAGTGTTGTACTTCTCCATGACATTGCAAATAAAATGCAAAGTTTTTCTTAAAACTAGGTTGATTTCATACAGACTTTCATACAGACTCTCTGTAAGTCTACCCTAGATTGTTCAGACATTATGGCTTATAATCAAAATCCTTATGGAGAAAATGATTGGATTTTCACTTACGGAACCACACTGTTGATCTTTATTTGCCTTGTTGCATGAAGTTTGCCTGTCTAAGGACTAAGGACTGTCCAAAGTCTGTTCGTGTGGCGTGGAAGATGCATTCAACCCATCCAACAAGTCTACACCAGTGCTGACTTGTCATTCTGCACTACCCCTAACTGGAAGCACATTGATTTTGATCTTGCACATAAACCTTCCTTTTTCTTATTCCCTGTTCAAGATGGTTTACAAATGACAGAAAGTAAAGCACAATAAAGGAACTATCACTTTGTCCCTGACTAAATGTAGCCGTCTTATACCCATGGATCAGCCAATATAACGAAAAATCTGATTTTATACGACATGTTGATTGTTTCTGGAATGTTCAGCATTTACATACACTGTATAACCAAAAGTATGTGGACCCCCCCCTGTGCAGATGCTGGTGCTCTTAGTTTCAGTTAAGGTAAATATTAATGCCACAGGATACAATATTGTATAAACAGTGTTCTTCCAGCTTTGTGTCAACAGTGTGGAGCTAAGTGTGTGAACTCATACAGAGTGACACTCATAGTCAAGGGCTGCTGGTTTGGGTAAAGTCCTGCACTCCTCACCTGGTATGTGGCTTCATCGCAGGCGTTCTCCAAGGCAAGGTTAACCATGGTGTTCTGCAAAGTCCGGCCCATGTAAAACTCCAGGGAGAGGTAGTAGACACGCTGGCGAAAAACAGAGAGAAACAACCTGTGAATGCTGGCCTTCATTACATTTTCAATTGATATAAAGCTGACTTTATTTAAATATTCTTTCAATAATCTATATTATTACATCTCCATGCAAATCATTTGCAAAAATCTGACAAATATATGTTTCATCTACAATTTGATAGGATGAAAAATTCACCAAATACTGCACTAAAAGTCACCACAGATTTTTTTTTTTTTCTAAAGATTATTTTTTGGCCATTATTTGGATAGGACAGCTTAGACTTGAAAGGGGAGAGAAAAGGGGAATGACATCCAGCAAAGGGCCGCAGGTCGGAGTCGAACCCACGGCCGCTACATCAAGTAGTAAACCTCTACATATGGGCTCTACCAGGTGAGCTAACCAGACGCCCGTCACCACAGATTTTCAGGAGGATACTAATAATAAAACACACGTGCCCTATTTGGTGACCCTAATGGCCCTGCAACATTTTCTCTGGCAGAAGACAACAGCTGCTGTCAGAGGCAACAACTGCCGGGCTATTATTACTGCAGCTCTGTGACAGTGTGAAAGTTAACACAGACTTCAAAAAAATGAACATACATACTGATGATGGCCTACCAAAATAAATAGAGATAATGCTCCAAACTGTATAAGGACATGTGAAACATGACTGGCAGCCTCTCTGACATTTCTGATCCTGCTGCTAACTGATCGTATAAAGGAAGCAGACATGGAAAAAAAGGTATGTGCCAAAGTGCCAAAGGCATCCAGAGGTCACTATAAATAGGAGAGGATGGTATGTGCATTTTTTCCAAAGCTTACCCTGACAAGCTCTTTGTATTTAGCAGTATGCATGTCGGTTCATCTGGTGTGATTATTAAGCTTTGGATGTCATTGACACAGTATGTACCAGAGAGTCAAACAGTTTACATTCACTGACAGAGAGAAAAATAGATTGTCCAAATTCCAAGTCAGCTTTTTCTTCTGGCTGTGAAACTATGACAGTACTTGCAGAAATGTTTAACCTCTTATAGAATAATGCTGCATTATTCACATTTTTCACGACTATAACCAGATGCCAATAAAGATCTCTCAATGCTTTCTGACTTCCCTACCCTGTCTGTGTCTCTCAGCTTGGTTCCTATTGGAGATGAACATTTATAAAATCAGGTCACAAACATATAGTTTCACTTTTCTCCTTCTCAACTCAGTGATTTCCTAAAACAGTTGGCCACTGTAGTTTTTAGAACACACTGAAGCTTTATTATTTCAAACCCAAGAATCAATGTTTTTATAAAAATATGCAAGATGCCTTGTGCATCATTTTTAAACACGTTCCTCCCTTGTTTGGACTCTTGTCCACTGGAATTTAAAATACAGTTTTGTGCAGCTGAACCAAGCCTGGCTGCACAACCTGAAGTTGGAACAATGGACCAACCAGAAGGATTCTGTCATCACAAGTAAGAAGTTTTAAGTGGGATGCATTGTGAATTTTAAGCCAGACAGAGGTAGCTTGTAACTTCAGGGTCACACACACACACACACACACACACACACACACACACACACAGATAGGAAATTTGTGTCCCGCTCAGACTTTGTGAAACCTCACTGTTGAACATATTCCTCCACAAATTTTAATTACACATACCCAAAATAATTATACAGCTACAAAACTCTTTTTTTATTTATTTTTTTAGATATGTGCACATTTTATCTGTTATTATTTTACTTTACACATGCACAACATAATTATACAGCTGAGCATCATTTCACAAGCTTAAAATATTAATGACGCGTATTTGATTCCACAGACCCTCCCCTCTGCCCACCCCCCAGACCATGGTGCAGCAGACTGTGCGGACAAGGCCTAATGCAGCCTTGCATAATTGATGCTACAGGTGATGGCCCTTTAAATTCTCCATTCAACCTCCTGTTTCAGTAAAACAAGGAAGCTGAGTGCAGGGCATTTTATTGTAGATGGTTTGAAACGAGGTAGTTTTTGGAAAATGTATGCTAGCTTCGTGTGCATCATTTAACATGTGTGTGGCCATTTTGCGATGCGCAGTGTATGGTGGGGGTTGTGGTGAGGATGGATGGAGGGCGTTATGTAATACTACATGGTTCAACAACCAGTTGAGTCTCCTAATTTCACACAGTGCCAGTGCAGGATGATAACAGTATGTGCTGTACACGTTTAAAGCACCGAGGCCGGGCATCGTCCTGAATAGCGCGCAGTCGATCAGATCAAGGTTACTGAGGTAGCTAGATTACGTAACAGACAGCTCTGATACAGAGACATGTCAGTGTGCACAGGACTCTCCACACTCTGCTCATACAATGAACTATATGCGTCAAGACAAAGCAGCCGGAACATTACTATAAATGGATATAAAAAGCAAAGCAGCAAACTGCGCGCGCGCGCGCGCACACACACACACACACACACACACACACACACACACACACACACACAAAATGCAACAGAGAGCATCCCACTCCCACTGCTCCCCGGTCAGCTGTGTGTACGTGCATGACTGCGGCATCAGCTCGCTGCTTACTTTGGGGTCTTTCTCATAATAGTGCTGCTGCGTCCGGATCCAGCGGCCCACTAGGTAGTCCCGGACTGTGTTGGCCAGGGCAAAGTAGTAGTCCCGTTTGGTGGCCACATTTCGGTCTTTAACCAGGGTGAAGTGGAGGTGCCTGTTAAAATTAGTTTTCAGGTCAGTAACGTTTTCCACCCCGGCCAGCCCTCGGACCGAGATCTGCTTCCTCTTGTCCTGGTCTGTCAACGGCTTGGCCATTCTTACTCCAGTTTATGTTTAGTTTTTACTGAATGTCAAGTTAAATTTCACCCGGCAGCCTGCCCACTCTTCTTCTGGCTCTCCTCTGAACACAGACAGCCGTTGGGATGTGACGGCCCAGCCTATTATATGTCACGTACTCAGTGTCAACATAGACCGAAGAAAACAAGTTTTTCCGGTCAGCAGTTTCAAAATAAAACCCGGATCTTAGGTCCGCTAACGAGGCCATGTACGATTTATAAGTGCGTCACAAGCCGAATTGTAACATGTTTGCCATCATAAACAGCAGTGATATGAGTAACGTGTATTTATGTCCAAGCTGTTTCTATTTTCAGCAACAACAAAATCTAGAAGAGCTGAGGAGTGCCGTTTTTCTCGGAAGGTCAAGTCTAATTGTGCAGAGAAAACCGATAACGTTGCTTTTATTTTGACGTCAAAATAGATTTAGTTCCGGTCTTAATGTAGTTAATTTTCCGTGGTTTAGCATCCTTGAAACTTGCACAAAAATCCTGCTGGTTTAATTATTTATTATTTTATTATACAGCCAACTGTTACGGAAGTAGTTCGGAAGGACTTTTTGTGTCGTCCAATCAAAGGATATAGGAATATATATAGGATATAGCAACTGTACCAAAAGTGGTTTTGATAACGTTAGTTCTTGACATACGGAGCTAGAGCTATAAAAGCAAAAGGAGGAAGGAAATACTAGATGGACATGTAATATGTGTTTTAATATGTGACAAGTTAAACAAGTGCAAGTAGAAAAATACCAATTTGAAAAAGAGAACCAAACTAGCTTTCAACCTTATGTCAAAGTTTTGCGAATAGTTTTCTCAGTTGTCATCACATTAAGTATGGAACTAAAAGTCTGACACATAATGTTACACACACAAATTGTAACTCAAGGCCCACTCACTAGATTCTGGGGCTTTCAACTACATCTCATAGACTTATTGGAGGAGTTTCTCGGGTTGTCATCAAGTGCCCTAAATATATAACTATAAATATATAACTATAAGGGCGCCTGGGTAGCTCACCTTGTAGAGCGCGAGCCCATATAGAGAGCGGCCGCGGGTTCACTTCCGACCTGCTGCCCTTCGCTTCAGTGAAGGCCTAAAATGTCCAAACGTATATATACAGAATATAGAAGGTCGTTTATGGACCTTGTAAACCACAAGGTGCAGCTGAAAGTTTAGGAAAAAAAGCTAGTAAGTAAACAAACCTGGAGTTAGATTATTTGTCAAATGCCAAATCCCATGATGTCCCCAAGCTGCTGAAATTAATTTTATATCTTAGAATAGAAATTTATTTTTCCAGTTTTTACCTGTTGCCTCACATGTCTGCAGACTTAAGTATTTAACCATTAAAGGCAGCACATGAATAAACTAAGACAGACATGCTCCATCAAGTGGTATGTTGCCAAAATAAACTATAAAATAACTGTATTTACACTAAATATAAATAGGGAGTTTGTTGCTTCTGTGCTTCAGTGATGAAGAGACTGTTCTCTTCACATCTATAATGCCCATATAAAATTGAGCTGAGTGTCAGCAGTAGGGGCCATTAGCAGAAATCTGTATACAAAAAACTGTATAGACTTTTTAAATCATGTTTTTAAAAAACCATGTGTCTAAGTGCAGACTTCCTTTAGAATTTGTGAAGCAGTGTACAGCCAGACACCCATGACAAAACCAGGTTATGTAACACATTTGAATGAGGCAGGCAACAGGGCCTGGCCTGCACCTGGCAAGCATTCTGACACAAAAGGGTCTCGCAATAATGAAAGGAGAAAACAGTCTGCACTCAACAACAAAAAGGTGAAATGGATCAGTTTAATGCTAAACCAAGCAAAATGTCAACAGCTTTTCATTTAGGCTAGCGCCATGACACAACAGACTGATTCCAGAAACAGAGCAAAACTAACATTTTTCTTCTCTAATAACTCAGGGGACAAAACTGATATTTTTGTCCATACAGAAGCAACACAAACACTGCACACAGCGTCTTAGCAGAGCAGAAAGAGATGCAGAAAAACAGATATATCAGATTCTCAGCATTCACGTAGTGCAAGTGGTCAGAAGCTGGCAGATCGCAGCATCAAATCCCCCTTTTTCAAACTGTCACAACTGAGACGCAGGCAAGTAAAAGAAAAATAACACTTAAAACCCTGGGAATTTCTGGAAACCAATCTGAGACAGTCCTACAAAAAGGATTTCTGACAGAACTAAGATACAATTCACATCTCATTACAAAAATATTAATCTTATTTAACTCAAAGCAAACATAGGGAACGTGACAGGAGTATAAATGTGTGAGTATATATATATATATATATATATATATATATATATATATATATATATATATATATATATATATATATATATATATATATATATATATATATATATATATATATCCAATTCTAGTTAGGTCTGGATCGAACATTTGAAGCGATGACACTGTTGAGCAAAAATTAAACTTACTGGCTATTTGAGTTGTTTATTTGGTATACAAGTAACGTAACAAACTACAAGAGCAATGCAGAACATGTGCCTGAGAGCAACAGTGTTTGTATGCACACAAGGAGCTTTGAGTTAACACAAACTTTTAAAAACAGGAAAAATAACTCATTTACTAAAGTTACGCAACTTTACAAATTTAACTAACACAACCTTTTCATTGTTTCAGAGATGTCTTCACAATATCAAGGATCAATAAAAAATAAAGCACTGGTTATATTTTTTTTTCTGTGAGCACACATCCACAATGTGCTGCTGGGTGGAAACTCTTGTGGGAGGACGATTCTTCTGTGGTCGGGTTAATTCTGGGGTGGAGGAGGTGGGGGGGCAGGAGGCATGCCGAAGGGGGGCATGCCTGGTACCCCCATCCCCATCATGGTGACAAAGTTGGAAGGGTCCATGGGTGGCGGGGGCGGCGGAGGGGCATACATCATGCCAGTTGAGCCTGGAGGTGGTGGAGGGGGAGGAGGAGGGGCACCTGGGGGCAATGGGGGCTGGACGCCAGGAGGAGGAGGCACCATGGATGGGGTACCCATGGGTGGTGGGGGCTGGGCTCCTGAGGCTGCAGGCTGCTGGGGCTGCTGCCATGGAGGCAGGGTGCCGGTGCCAGGGCTGGAGGTGGTGGTGGTATCTAAAGGAGGGGGGGCAGTTTGAAATTAACTCTTTACTGTCATCTCAAGCTATACACACCAAATTATTCCTTAACTACTAATCACTAGTGTGATATACAGAAACAGTGCTAACATTGTAGGTCAATGTGATTTATTGCAAAATGCTTGTCTCAATATCAAAACATTTGCCTACGTACATAACTGCATTACTGGACAAATGCCAAAGACCATGTGAACTCTAACTCTATTTGAGCAGAGAATTGTGGGAGTTTTAATGTATGCAACAACACATAAGTGAGGATTTGTAGTTACCATAACCAGATATAGGAAAGCCATCTGACCTGGCCTGACTTGAATGTAACTTTTGTGATGACCAAGCTGCAGTTTATTAGGAAAGAACAACAAATTAACAGTCTATTATTCTCCTGACTGAAAAACCGTTTAGTATTTGAGTCACTCAAAATGTCAGGGCCTTAAACTAATAATTATGGTCAGTACTTCATACATAAACATGTCTGTACTACATAGTGCAAAGCACAAACCCTATTTCAGGCGTTTCATAGGGTTGTCACAATGTTAGAACAAATGATTATTGCCTATATAGTGGACTTGTAGTAAAAGTTAAAATGACCTGAGTGGTATCTTAATTATTTTTTCTATCTGACACTTCCTCTCCTCTTCACAGAACTAAAGTCTAAGCCTAAGTTCAGACCAAAGATTCACGACGAGACAAGTTGAAACTTGACCCTGCTTGCTGGTCTGCAACGTTCTAAAACCGGCGAGTTTCTACCAACGCGACGAGACGGCGTATCATCTCCATAGCAACAACTCTCTGTACTGTAAGTAGAGACGGAATCATTTCAAATGCAGTTTTTGTGTGGTCTTACTCTGTTGCCAGGGTAGCGGTGTACTGGTTGCCATGCTGCTGGTTGGAGGGGGAGGTGGAGCTTGCTGTTGCCATGGTGGCAGGGGTCCAGAAGGGGGAGGAGGCGGCTGGTTGCTGGGGGGAGGGGGTGGAGGTGGCATCATGCCCATTGGAGGTGGCAGCAGACCTACAGGGAAACCAAACATCAACCACAGTTAAGTGTTGGTGCCACAGTTTATTCTCCTTGGTACACAGCACATTGACAGGTTTATTGTGTTGTAGATTTGAATTTGGTTATCATTTATTATGCTAAACCGATGAGCTTGTAAATGCAATATGGATTTAGAAAAGGAGCTTATGCAACATTCATTACAAGGTTGCTCTTCTGTGGCATTTCAAGGGACTTGAAGGGATGATTGTGTCTCAGTAACAACCTACTGAAGTAAAACTCATTTCCTTTCTTTCACTTGAAATCTCGTCCAAGTATCCGTCAACTCTCTAAAGCCCCATTAGGACTGGATTTCCTTCTCTAGAGGAGATGGGGTAACTTTAACATTACCTGTGCTGCTCAGTGATCTGAACCACATTTGGAGCACATGTGGGTAATTTTACACCCCCACCCCAGGAATAATTGTTCTGTTTACTGGCTGGGCCTCCAGTAATTCAAATCTTGTCAGGAGAAACATCCTTGTATTTTAAAAGGGGATCCTTGAGTTTCCATTTCTTTTTTTCTTAAATCAACTCAATGTGAAAATTGACTTGTGTGAAAATAGAGCAAGTCAAAAGCGCATTTGCTAATGTGATAGATGGAAACATGCCAACACCAACATATTGGCAGATTTGGAAACCAACATGACAGAAAAAATGAAAAGCTCTCAGGAGAGCAAGACGCCATAAAAGCTAATCCATTGGTCTGTTGTGATATAATGTCAGCTACAGGTTTCATTGTACAGAAAACTAAGACTGGATGACTTTGATACATAAGGAAACTTAAACCTTTTGATTCTCACAAAAGTATTTAAGCATTTTTTTCTTTGATTTATAAGTGAGTTTCTGAACAATTGTTTGCTATGGACATCAGAGACAATGATATCCTCTAAAAGCGTGAAGTCACACTGAATATATACCTGTATCTTTCATGAGTTCAGATTGGACTGATTTATGACTCAGAAAATACCTCTTTTATTTTAATATTTATTTATATTTTAGCAATGTCTCTCTCTCTCTCTGTCCGTGACCCCTGGAGAAGCTTTTGGATTTCATTTTTGGTTCCTGACTGTGCAATGTCCATGTCTATTACAGACTAGATCTTATAACATCCCTGATTTCACCAATTACTGAGATGCACAGGGACTAGTAAAAACTCCCCAAAACCATGAATGTCAGCCCTTATTACCCATAGGGTGTCCGTGAGGTCCTGGACCCTGGCCAATAGGAGGAGGAGGGGGCTGCATCCAGGGGGGAGGCAGGCCGTTGGGGTTTGGGGGCATAGGGGGGCCTCCCATGTTGGGCATGGGGGGAGGATAGTTGTGGGGTCCTCCATGGCCACCATGCCCTCCATGCATGCCATGGTAGTTCCTGTTCTCAGTTGGACCAGAGCTCATCCAAGGAGGCCGGTTCTGCTGCACACAAACAGTCACCAGTTTAAGACACTTTTCTACACCAATGGGAGGATGGAATCATGTGTGTTGCCAACTAACCTGTGGTGGCTGGTTATTGTTGGGTCCTGAGGACCGATGCCCTCCGCCTTGGGTGTTGGAGTGTCCTCCACCAGATGTGGGGACAGGAGCCTCCCCTAGCTCCGCCATCAGGGACAGATACTCCTTGTCCATTCGAGCCTTGTCCTGGGCTGACTGAGGAGGCTCGCCACCTGTTGCTCTGTGGGCGGCAAATGAGCTACACAAAGCAAAACAGCAAACATTGTTAAAAAAAGACTCATCACTACATAAAAAAAATACATTTAGTGAATTGATCAACTGATTGTCACCTGGTGTACTTGCAGTCGGAGGAGATGTGGCCTGCTCCACCACACTTTGTACAGAGGGTGGTATTAGTGATGCTGCGTGGCTCAGAGTTCTGCCAAGGACGAAGGATCCTACAGAGACAAACCGGAACATTCTGTCGTCAGTGGTGCTCTGTAGCTTAGTCCGAACATAATACTTTCCCCTATATTTTCCCTTCTCCAGCCCATACATTCATCAATGGTCCCCCCAACATTGGACTGTGCATCAGGCTCAACCACTGTCAAGACTTATTACACTGACCTGTTGTCATCTTCCCTCAGGGTGCCATTGAGTCTGGCCAGCTCCCTCAGCTGCATCTTTCGTAGGTCATTCTGATCCTCAGGCGTCTCAATACCTTGCTTCAGAATGTTGCGAATCTGTGGACACACATTTTTCAGCATTTATATACTATGCATGCAAATATATCAAATGTGTTTTTCTTTAACATCAGGAAACACTGACCATCAACTTTGATTAAGTATCACTGGTGTTAACATTTTTCCATTGAACACATACAGGACACAAGCTATATGTGTAGTACATCCTGTAATGCCCTGCAGTGCGCTGCTATGCCATGAATTACTACGACTATTTCTAGTCACCGTTCCATTATCTTTATTGTAACTATTATTGCCACTGTTCATCACACCCCCAACCCGCACCATCAGACACCGCCCACCAAGAGCCTGGGTCTGTCCCAGGTTTCTCCCTAAAAGGAAGTTTTTCTCACCACCGAGGTTTCTTCCTAAAAGGGAGTTTTTCTGCTATGTCACACTAAATGCTTGCTCTTGGGGGAATTACTGGAATGGTTGGGTCTTTGTAAATTATAGAGTGTGGTCTAGACCTACTCTATCTGTAGTGTGTCTTGAGATAACTATTGTTATGATTTGATACTATAAATAAAATTTAATTGAGTACACAAGTATTTGGGACGGGAAAGAGAATTTGCTTTTTTTTATCCATTTTTATCATATATAATGTATTAGTCCATTATTAGCTTCCTTGTGATGCAAACTATCACAGCACAAAAATACTGAGTCAGCAGGGTTACTTACATAAAAGGTAACTGCTTTTACTGTTGGGGTAGTGATACTTGTAGCTACTAGGGCTGTGCTCGATTGAAGAAATTCTTAGTCGACTAACACTCATTCAATTGTATCGACTAATCGATTAGTTGATTTAATCGACAAATCTGTAAATCTGAGTTTCTCCGCAAAGAGTCACGCAAAAGCACCACTTTAATTCTTGTGTTTACCAGAGATGTGCTCGTACGTTTCTTGGAAATAAGTCATTCAGCATGAAAAAAAGCATAAAACATGACTAATCGACTAAAGAAATCTTAGTTGACTAAGACCAAAACGACCGATTAGTCGACTAATCGACTAAGAGGGAGCAGCCCTAGTAGCTACTCTGTTCAATAGGATGTGTGATTTGGTTGTAGCTCTTATATAGATCTGGTAACTTGAGCTTGCTCTAAAATGTGGATGTTTTGAGCCTTTTTTAATTAATGTAATGCTTATATATGCTCTAGAGAGCGAATGTATTCAGTGTGTTTTCAGTTCATGAAACATCTGGTTGCCTAAAGTGTTTGGTTGTACTGAGACACTCAAGGCATGGCTTCTCAAAGGCCATACCACCCCCACGGTTGGCACACATGTGAACCGCGGATCATTGCAAAGTTCAACCATCATAGTGTGAAATACAGTTTTACTGCCGCTGTTAGGTGAACGGAGCGCAGCAGTGATTCTGTGGTAATGAAACAAGACCACGTCAGCTCTGCAGCTCGCTCAAGTCCCAGTGAGTCAGGGCAATGCGGATACAGTGGTCACAAGTGTGGTTACACTTTACATGCTCGCTGCAATATAATGTAATGGGATTGTATAATGGCGAACGGAAAGCGGCTGCAGTGTGGTTACATTTCCTCTGAGACACGCACGTACATGCTCCAGTAACAAAGATACAAAAGACAACATATTAAAACTAAAATGTAACAAAGTTAATGAGCTACTGGCCGCCAACTCTGCAAAAAAAACAGCAAGGGTGAAAATACCCTAACATTGTTGCCCGAAAGGCACACTGAATACATATAGCAATGAACTGATAAAAGGTCACTTAAGTGTTAATAGCTGAGCAAAGCTGTACGTGCAATAGGAGTATGATGCATCAGAACAGCTGAGGTGATCTGACCTGCTCCACAGCTTTCTTGACATTCTCCATTGTGTTGGCAGTGACCAGGGCATGCAGAGGCTCATCTTCCCCTGGCAGCATCTGTCCATCCTTTCGGCCTACCTTCCCCTCCTTCACAGAACCTTTACCCCGGATCATGATCTTGGCACAGCACTCCTTCTCAATGTTCTTCAGCGTGTTACCACTGGTGAAACAGAAAAGGGGGGGGAAAAGCGAGAAGCCAAGCTCAATTTCAACTGTACTGGCTGTTAACTTACCTGCTTCTGAAAGTATAAAATAATGCAACAAGACAGTAATATTAAGTCCAACTTACCGTGGTCCGATTAGCAGACCAACAAAGTTGATTTCAGGGTACTCATCTTGGGGAATCATAACTTTGTCATTGACTCTGGTGGCTGGAGGTCTGCAGGAAAGAAACACAAGATAAACATTTACAAGGAGCAATGAACAGCTTTCTCCTTCTGTTCTACCAGAACAGCTGAGAAACATCCTGGTCCATCTTTTGGTTTGTAAATGCGGGCTGAAGCTCCCCCTGAATAGCCTGTAGTCCCTGAGTACTAACAAGGACCTGGACATCGTTGTCTAACGTTCTCTGCGGTTCTTCTCTAAGAACTGGTTGTCTTGCTCCATACAGATGCACTAGTAAAATGGTGATTATTGATGTGAGCGTTTGTTGTAGCGGGCAGAGAACAATGGCAACAGAAAGCAGAACTCATAACAATGCCTACACGTCACATTTTGTTAAGTTTAGACTTCTTGTTAAAAACCCCATCCCCGACCAACGTGCAGAATTTGAGATTATTACTATCATCAGTTTACAGTTGCCGAGTTAACAATATTAGCCTCTGGTCACAAACAATGGGCCTTTTATTATCATATATATTAGTTAATTATTAGCTTCCTTGTGATGCAAACTATCGCAGCACAAAAATACTGAGGTGTTTTAGAGAAAGTTTTTCAAGTGTCCCACTGAATCCAGAAAGACTCAATCCAGTCAGCAGGGTTACTTACATAAAGGTAATCGTTTTTACTGTTGGAGTAGTGATACTTGTAGCTAATCTGTAAAATAGGATGCGTGATTTGGTTGTAGCTCTTAATTATAAAATAGATCTGGTAACTTGAGCATGCTCCAAAAAATGTGGATGTTTTGAGCCTTTTTTAATTAATGTAATGCTTAGATATGCTCTAGAGAGAGATAATGGTTCTTAACAGACTGTCTATAGCCCTAAAAACAGTAATTTTGTGAAAAATCTAATTTAAAAATCATACTTGTAGTCGGCAGGAGGCTTGAAGTCAGGGTTGAGTCCAACCATCTCTGTGATGAGGGAGTGACGCTCCTCCTCAATCTTCTTTCGCGTCCGATACTCTCGGGTGTTTAACCTCTTGCCCTCGCTGTTGTAGATGGGCTCTGGAGAGGGAGACCTGAAAATGGCAGAAAAAAAAAAAAAGACAAGGAAAACATCATCAATACCTTTCTAAAAGTGTAGCTCTGCAGTCAACAATCACACATGCTCCCTACAGCTAACTAAGACTTTAAGAATTTCAGATCATTAGGAATTTTGAATCAGTGGGTACTGACATGTCTTAGAAACAATGTTAAATCTAAAAAATAGTTTTGGAAATTTGGATCTACTGAGAGAATTCTCAGATAGACTATGACTCACGGCCAGTGCAAGAGCAAACTCAAAATGAAAAGAAAATAATGTAGGAACTCTGCACTGCCATTTTAAAGGCTAGAGTCCATTCTTTTAAACAATTAAGGGTAAAAGGGGGCAACCAAAGCTGTATAGTGGTAATTAACCCAATACACTGGAGGGGCATCAACCACAAAGCAAAAAAAAATAAAAATATTACATGGCCATAACTAAACCTGCATACAGGATTGTTGGCCTACAAGAAAGGAAAGTTGGGAGGTAAGAAAAAGAAACCAAAGCAAAATTCGCAATCCTAAGCAGAAACGCTGGCTTTGAGAGTTGCTTGGTGTTGGCGTGGCGGAAGAGGTCCGTACCTCCCCTTGGATGCTGAAAACCTGTGTTGCTGCGTTAAGGAGGCTCTGTGCTTGAAAAAGGGTTAGGTTGATGTGGGGTAATTTGGGTTAGAGAAAAGGAATTAAGATTAGATATCCACCTTTTCCTACGCTCTCCCATCAGAGAGCCACATGTGTGTCCATGTGATGTGAAGAGTGAGAAAAAATAAAATAATTGGGTTTTTCCTTTTATGCTTCAAACTTCCAACGGTGACAACCTGAAACACCCCCAGTTGGTTCTGTCACGTTAGATTGGGGAGTGATTTATAAGAGTGCTGCAGCTCTGCAATCAACTTTTTGGTTGCTGTGGAAATGTCCGATTATGAAGAGAAACTATATACAGTGTACAGGCGACAGGGACTCTAGCTAACAAAAGGTCAGCTTCACACACTCTGGGAGCAAGCCACGTCCTGCGGGAACAGATCCTTACTAAGTTACAAGCTGGCCACTGCTTTTCCAGAACACATACAATTCTGGCAGTTTTCTTCCAGACCTCAAGAGTCCAGAGGGAAAACTGGAACATGCCCCCCTTCCCTCTGGGTGGAAATGTTTAAAGCCACATTACGGGATAACCAGAGATGACCAGCGACAAATCATTTGTTAAGTCTGGACCAGAACCTTTTGATCACTGGTATGCTATCACGTAGGCTACAGGCCATGAGCTCAATCACCACTGGCAAAAAAGATTATATATTATCCAGTAAAAAAAAAAAAAGTCAGGCAGGGCAATATTAATTGATGGGACTTGTGAGAAATCAACTAACTTTTCCAAAAGTGACAATTCATCTGGACAATTTTAACTTTACGGCTAACAAGATATGAAATAATCAATGCTAAAAAATAAAGTAATTTACGTAAAGTAAGGTGTTTTGACCCGAACCTGTTTCAGAGGAAAATCTTTATACATTATGAATCATATATGTATTTATATATTCACACAGGACTCTACATCACACACAAAACAAGCAGTGGGTGAAACCATGATGCAGAAATACTAGAAGGCTAAACGATTTCACTTAACTGTCAAATAAAATGAGAAATGACCCAATAAAAGTGGTGCAAAATATTCTAGAACAACTTTGTTCTGGCAGTGGTTTGCTTAGCTCAGCTGAAATACATCTCATCTTACACTGACCTATATACAGTGGCATTCATACCCCCCCCTGCTCCCTTCCACTTTGGACACTATTTCTCACAAAACGATTTTCAATTGTTTTTTTAATCCAAGATTGAAACACTGCTTTTCATTACATCATAATGCAACTGAGATCATATAATAGATGGAGATGAATAATGTGTTTGATTAAAAAAGAAAACACTTATATCAAGAACGGTTTGGTTCAGAGCAAACTTCCTCCTCTGTGGACAACCATGAGATTTGAATAAAAGCTTGGGGGGGGGAATCCACCAAGTGGACAGTGAGATAAGGTTTTTAAGTCAAACTACTGTTTTCACAGTCAAGGAATTCAAACATTCAATTGTATACATTTGTTATTTTACTGACATCTCTTTTGATTTGTTCAAAATTTCAGTTCATACAAGTTTGCACTTTGCCCATTCGCTTTCATGAAATATTTCTTTAAATTCAATTTCATAAAATGAACAGTATTTCAATCTCAAATTGAAAAAACTAATAATATGCTTTATTTCGATGTAATTGCAAACACTGTCTCATTGTCTTGGAGAAAGAAATAGGCATATATCTGATTTTTCAAAGTACTACAGATTGTAAAAAAAAAAAAAAAAAAAAAAAAAAAAAACTTTTTTTAATCGATAAAGTGGAATTTTTGCACTCCACTGTACCGTTTTAAATGAATGTGTCCAAATGTTTTAAGTCGTAACTATGTAGGTAGCCATAAATAGTTTTATACCCTATGTATAAATGTACCATTAACAATTCAAAACAAACTACACATAAATATAAAAAAGTGCTAAAGCTACCAGTACCAGTAAATACACAAGAATGTATGCTTACTGGTGGTGGAATTGTGAGCAGTCAGAGAATTATAAATATATGAATGTAGCTCAAGTTCCCTCTAGCACTAGATTTTGACACTATGAAAAACTCAAACATTTTGCCCTTTACTTAGGAGATAGCTAACTAAAAGCTACATCTGCCAGCTAACTACTATGAAATCTGAAATTAAAGCTAGCAACCACATATAAACTGAAAATCAACATTTGTCTTCCAAAAAGTCAAGAAGGTAGAGAAAATGTTACTGTTCATGGGTTTAATCTTTTTCCGACCTGTCCTCAGGGTTAACAGGGATTCCCAGGTCTCCTGTACGCAGTTTACGAGTCTGGTCTTCAATCTGCAGTTGGACTGGAAGAATTCAGGTTAGGAAAGAAAAACAAGGATGGAGAGAAATGTGGTTACCACAACAACATCAGAGAGACAACGCTCTGCACATTAGAGCACCGTCTCATACATTACTGAGGTAAAGACAAATGGTGAGTCTGTTAAATAAAAAGTAAAGGGAGATCAAATTAACATGTGGTAAGACTCTAAAGAATGAAACCACTTACTAATATCTTAGGACATCAGAGAAAAACATTACCCAATAGGAATATGTTCTAGAGGTCATTACATTAGCATAAACCGGACTAACCTTTACTCAGACAATGAATAAACATGGCAACATATCAGTATATGTCTAGACCTTGATTCCTAAAAATGCCTGCCAAACCATTAATATTTCAAACCTATGATGTGTTTTTCTTCCCCAAAGAAGACAGGGCTTCACATACTGCAGCATATTGTGTTTAACGGCTTTGGCATTTTAAGGACACATCGGGTCTAAAAATCACTGACTGGACGATTTGTTTTGCACGTTTCAATAACAAAAAAAAAGGTGATGGTAGTCACTCTTTGCACTCCACAGATCTAACACTGAGGGGCAGCTGTGACAGAGACAATTTAGAAGGCAATGAAAAAATAAATCAGTCATCCCATGCACATTATGAAAGCTGTAATGAAATACCCCCCCAAACACAGAGATTCACTGGTCACTGAAACAATTAACTCTGGATTAAAGAGATAAATACAGGCCCCGTAAATTGTGGTTTACAGCAATTTCATCTTAAAACACTTCCCTTGGATTGTTTAAGGGGATTTTCTGAATGAGCAAAGGAAACAATAAGTGTGACCAACAGAAGGTGGGCACAAATGGACGTTTACATACCAAGGAAGAACAACCATTACCAATGAGTGAACAGAATCAATAACAATGTCAGTTATTGACAAAAAGGACTTCGCTGCTTCAGAACACCCCGTTGAGGGCCTGTGAAGGCAGTATGTTGGTGCTACACTGCTGCTGGAAGGCATTTATGGTTGAAAATTATTTGTTTCACACGTTTGTTTTTACAGGTCAAACTAAGAACACAATAACAATGATCAAGTGTTTCCCAATTCGCAACGGCCACTAAATCAACTGGTAGAGTAATTTAAATATGTTGGATGGATTTGCCATTAAAGCAGCATTGCTCACACTTATCCCAATATAAACAGAAGCACACTTTGGCATGTTAGGACATTATGAGTAACGCCTTCATGCACAGGAACAATACTGATGATGTGTAGGGGATCAAGCAAGACAAGTGAGTAGTGACCTGCAGCTCAGGACAGATATCAGCAAGCAGTGGAGTTTAACCATCTATCTCATCTATCAGAAACACTTGCCACAGCAGAATATCTTTACTTCCATTAAAGAGAAATAACCTTAACACTTTACATCAAGTTATAATCTTTGCTCATTAGCAATTATTGTTTTGTCTCAACAGTTGGAGCAAAATTAGACAATTCCCATTTTGTAATGTCACTGTCAAATACATTGAAAATATGATTGAAAGTTTATAGTAAACGCATCACGTGTGGGTGCCTTTTGAAAGCTCTAACTGTTGGGAACTCCGCAAACAGGACATAAATATAACATTAATAATGGTATGCAGCATTTAAGAAACTAGAACCTCAAAAAGATGTAATTGATGAGACATATTGAAACAAAATTGCATTTAGAATTACAATAATATGGCAACCTTAATTATTTATTTTAATTAAACATTTACCTATATAGGCTCTCTCTTGATCCCGGGTCAGTCCAGGGGGAATAACAGTGGGCATGCCCGGTATGACTGTCTTCTGATCAGGAGTCTCACTGCTCCAACGACTCCTCTTTCGTGATTTCTTCTGACTGAAATCTACAGAAAGAAACGGGGGGGGGGGTAATTATTCATGTTGGCTGTAGATTTAATGCGTGTCGTTACGGGATGTACATACATTCAAGCGCCACTCAACATGACCTTGCTTATCGAAAGAGGCAACAACAAGAAGAGGAAACGTGAACGACTCACAGGTAACTTAGCTACAAGAAGCCGGACTGAATATAGGAATACCCGATTTAATATAAGGCAAATGTGCCCTTTTGGTCAACTAAGCCCATGACATGATTTAGCTAACGTTTAAGTACATCATTAACGTTAGCGTTGTTTCATGTTAAATGAGTTCGGCATGCCATTGAGCCAGTAACAAGGAACGTTAACATTAACCTTGCACTGGTTGATGTCCAACATTAGCTAACGTTACATTTCTTTATTAACATTACCCTAACGTCAGCGTTTACGACGTTCGTAATCGGTTCAACATTAAATTAGCCGTTTTATGAGCAAATTCTAACACTGAAAGATGATAACCCAGGTTGATGCAAATTAGCGAGCTAACGTTACTCACTAACAATGTGTTTGCTAACTTATGTTAGCAGGGCTATCCCCATTTTGCACCAGGCCGGGGCTTGATGTGGGGCCTTTGACCAATGTTAGCCTAGCCACATTACCTGGCCAGCGTCAACTCATGCCGCATTAAGGGCCTCTAACGTTAGCGGACGTTCGGTTAACATACCTGGTTTGGCCAGTCCGACCCCCGCAGTTGGTTGTTGTGGGACCTGGGGCGAAAAACTTGTCCCAGGAATGAACTGATGTGGCTGCGGAAAAGATGCGCTTGGCATCGCGGGCTGGAAAGCTTGTAGAGAAGGAAAGGATGCGGGCGGCACTGGTGTTGGCATCAACCCGTTCCCTGCACCAGGCCCAGCGTCAAATCCTCGTTTAGCGCCAATACTAGGGTGCAACTTCCCTAAGGGAGTTGCGTTTGCGCCCGTGGCCATTTTCGGTGTACTCAAATGGCTTAGTGTCCGTCAAACGTCAGTCGACTCGGGTATAAATTTGTTTAAATTGAGAAAATATCTGACAATCTTACTCACATACCAGCCTCACATTACTTTAATCAAAATGGCGCCCAACGGAAAACCATCCCCCATGGACGTGGGATGATCCGCTGTAGTATAAAGCATTCCTATTGGCCCGACCAAGCCCCTCCCCATAAGCCGTATTCTATTGGGCAACGTTTTTTTCAATTAACCTAATTCTGAAAACTGTTTGGCTCTTATGGCTATCAATCCGCTTATATTTCTACCCATTTCTAACAAGCCCAATAAGCTCACCCATTACTGAAATGTAATGGCACTGAATATGAACTTTAAATTAATAAATATTCCCAAGTATGCACTCGTATGAAAAACATTCTTTTAATATATTCTCTGCCTGTACAGATTCAATTTCAAAAGTACTTTTATATACCACAAGTACAAACAGAATTCAAACATGAGAATACTTGTATTTATAATGGTGTGGAACATTCAGTACAGCTTATCATCAATGATCAAAATGAAACAATTGGAACTTGGTGTCCTGTGACAAAACATCAACAGCATCACTGACAGAGTATCTTAGCTACAGACTTCTAAAGGTGTCATTCCCACCTAAAATTTTGAATATGAATATATTGGTCAATATTCATGCTGTAGTGGATATTCAGATTATTGTGACTAGTGATACCCAAATGAGTAAGACATGTACACTACCGGTCAAAAGTTTGGGGTCACTTAGAAATTTCTATTCCACTCCATTATAGACAGAATACCAGCTAAAATCAGTTGCATTGTTTTTTTAACTAGGGCAGCAGTTTGCAGATTACATTATGTGCTTACATAAAATGCAAAAGGGTTCTCTGTTGTATGTTTTTTCAGTTAGCCTTTTAAAATGATATCAGATTAGTAAACAGAATGTGCCTTTGGAACATTGGATGAATGGTTGATGATAATGGGCAATGTAGATATTGCATTAAAGATCAGCCACTTCTTTCTACAACAGTCGAGAACCCTTTTGCAATTATGTAAGCACATAACGTAATCTGAAAACTGCTGCCCTGATTAAAAAAAACAATGCAACTGATCTCAGCTGGTATTCTGTCTGTAATGGAGCGGAATGGAAATTTCTAAGTGACTTTTGACCGGTAGTGTACATGCCAATGTTATTGTATCTGCGCACTAACCCACTGTACTGCATGCGTCACCTTATTTTATCATGTCATGATGTTCTACGTTTCAGAGTGGATATGGTCCAGGACTAATGTCAGCAACACAAGTTGCAGTTATGTGGGATTATGTGTTCATCAAGGTGGTTAACTTCCAACTTGATTGACTGTTGCATTTTGCTGTGAATGCCATTTGACAATATAGCAGATGACTCAGCACAAAAAAACACAGGTCATAGTTTTCAGACTTTAGACAAACAGATTTTAATTTTAACCTCATTGATAGAAATCAAGACAGACAGCACAGGCAATTAAGGTGATTTTCATTATGAAACTCCAACATATGTTCAAGATGTGAGGCCTTATCTTTATCACAGCAATGAAAATCATTTTAATCTAGGTAATGTGCCTATACTGACAAAAAAACAAAACATGATTACGATGCAGCTTGATAAAACATTCAATTTAACTGCAGGTCCATATTTGGTACAAGTGGGACATCCCACAGGTTAAACAATGTAGGTGATGAAGTATACAGTATTCAAATGTGTTTTCATTGCCTCACATATGCAGTAAAGTAACAATTTGAATTTACACAAACACAAATACACTAAAATGCACATAGTTTGAGATGCTGCTAAAAAAAGGATTAAAATCAATTCATGTGACTAAGACTCCCCTTTAATAAAACATGCACCAATTTAGTCTAAATAGTGTATATAACATAGCTACTTTCAGGGGAGCAATAATTCAGGTCTTCTAGTTTCGTGAATAGACATCAACCACGTTGTAGCTAGACCCAGTATCGGCACCTAGGCTAAGCCATCTCAGAACTGCACTAATACCACAACACGCAAATAGGACAATGAAAGTGGTCGACTGATCATTAGTTGTACTGCATTTTGAAGTACCTGGAATGAGATCATAGCATGTGAGGGTATTCAACCATTCACATTGAAATCTACTTATTGGCTATTATGGTTGGTAAGCTTTATTGTAACCTTATTCTTACTACCCAAACGCCTCAAGCACACTGAGGGCTGACCTTTGCTTTTGATATTACCAATAAGATATGATTGTTTAGTTTTCAGTGATTCCACTGGCACGTAGGCTATCTTATCCACTAAATGTCAGACAACTCTAACCTGGCTGTATGTTACAAGGATTAGTATGCATATCGTGCCCGATCAGCGCCAGGATCCCGCGGATGGTCATAGGTAGAACCTCTTGGGGGGGCGGGCACAGGGGAAATGCGCGAACGCTCATATGCGTATCCATCTGCCTCGACAGGGACTCTCCGAATCGGACTCCGGTCACGTGCGTAGTATGAGGAGACTGGGGCTGGTGGAGGAGGAAGGGGAGGGCACTCGTATGGGTCGTGGCTAGAGGGGGGCAGACGTTCCCTCATTAAAGCTGTGGAGGATGTTGATGGAGCCGGCAAGTGGACAGCGCGACGTTCCTCAAAATAACTGCCTCCGTAAGTATTGGCCCTGTACTTCCCGTAGTAGTCCACGACACCGTACGGATCCCTTTCCTCGTAAGACGACCGTCGCATCGGGTAGGCTGGTACCGCGCCATAGAGTGAGCCGTTGCTCATGTATGCCGCCTCACTGCCATACATCCGAGCCATGCTATGTTCAGCATCAGCGCTAATGCCTTGACCTGGAACTGGCCCGTATCTCATTGCGCTCTCGTAGCCTGAACCCCTTCTGTACCCTGCCATGCCGCTGCTGTGACCAGAACCACGGGAAAAACCATGTACAGGAGCATAGCCGCCACCGTAATCTGGATCGCCACTGAAGTCCGGATGATAACCCCTGTTGCAAGCACGCCCGTCAAATCTCGAGGCATCGTATCCATCAGACTTTGGCTCTGAGCCGTTTCTGTGGTAGCCATTTTGGTCTAGAGGACATTCTTTGGACCAGTGGCCTTCCTGCCCGCAACGATAACAACCCGATCTGTCTCCCATTCCCGGCGCAGTACGCAGGCGGCTAGTCGAAAGCTTCACGCTCATCAGTTTGCCTTAAAAAGAAAAGACTCAATAAGGACTTATGTCTGCATATTTTCTTAATAACATATTTTACATTTCCTGCCAGGCATACAAAAGTCATCCATCAGTCTGGTAAAAATCTGCGTTATACTCCAATAATAGCAATAAGACATAGCTTATGATTTGAGTATTAAAAAAATAGTTATTAAAGCTGAAATCCGTAACTTTCCACACATTCTTACCCCCCTGCATTGGCAAAAGAGAACTCAAACAATGTTCATACTATAGCAACAATGTCATGGAAGGTTGCACGCAAGATTGCTATTTAAATTAGTTAGTGCTAAAATAAGTCAGCAAAGGCTGACAGCTCAAATTATTCTTTTCATGTCCGTGTAGCTACGAGGGTCCGCGTGATGAAGATTTCGTCATATGCCCATGTTGTAAAGGTTGCATATACAGACCCACAATCTATGACCCCACAGGCAAACGCGTGAACACATCTGTGTGCATAAACAAAATTAAGTATAAACAGGACCGCCACTGTTTGGGTGTTTTTCCAGCTCTTAATGGGCCTATATGCAATTGAGTTTGATTTGTAAAAATACAGATATGGTATGTTATTCATTACTTGCAGTATTTAAATGACTGCACTTGCATTGATAACCAGAACAAGTGTGACCTGACAACTCAATCATAAATTGCAGTAGGTGCCTATTTGTGTTTTACAAGAATCCACCATACCAATGACTATTACCAACATTACGGATACCAGCTTTAAAATAATAAGGGCTGCTTTACTTTCTTCAGCTTACCGTGATCCCTTCAGCTTTCTTGTTTTACTTACCTGCAGTGCTTTCATAACTTACCTATCAATTCACAATAACAGAATTAAATAATAATGTAATAATTAATCCCAGCCCGAGAGTTCACCTTTAAAAGCCGTGTTGTCTAACTGATTAATGGCCTCCATGGCATCCTCTATTCGATCCATGTGAACAAAAGCATAGTTTTTTACTATGTCACACTCCAACACAGAGCCAAACTCTTCAAACTTGGCCCTCAGCTCCTGGTTAGTGCAGGCAATGTTGCCAACATGTAGTTTAGTGGATCCTCTTGACTTGCCACGGCTCAGTTCTACATTCATAGGCTGGCCGTTTAGCTCATAATGGTGGAGGTTTCTGATGGCTTCTTCCGCCTCCGCTTTGTCATCCATGTGCACAAAGCCAAAGTTCTTGACAATACTGCATTCTCCAATCTTGCCATATTGGGAGAAGAGAGAGCGAAGTTCGTCCGATGTAGTGTCTGGTGACAAGTTCCCAATGAATATTTTCACCATTGTGGAGCTTCCACGTTACTAAGGGAGGAGAAGAAATCAAGAATATTACCACAATTTTATTGAGCCCATTGAAACCTTGACCATTTGATTTCATGAATCCAAATGACCATTATTGTCATTTTGGAAACATGAACCTCGATTTGCATGCATTCACAAGGCTTTCCTGCAACTTCTATTGAGATAATCACACATGATGATGAACTCTGCCAACAATGAATTATCAATGGATAACCACTAAACAGTGACAATATACAGATTAACTCTGATTTACCATGATAGATTTTGTGGTACATGCATACTGGCTAAGAATGTTTAGGGAAAATGTGATACATACTTAGAACCAAACAGCACAAAGTCTAACCTTGGGCAGAACATGATATTCTGTAAAAGTCTACATTTATTAAATGTGCAATCAATGTTGTCTGTTGTTTGTTTGTTTGTAACTCTCAAATATCAATATTAGTATCCGCCTCAAAAGTCCAGTATTGTTTGGGCTCTAGTAATGAGGATTGTACCATTTATCAAAGTACGTCACTTTGTAAAAGAAAAATCAAAATGCATACTTGTAGATGCTATAAAAATACAGTTGGCTCATGCTGCAATAACATTTCCTCTATATTAACACAGTTTTGGATTCTGTGCCAACTCAGAGGGAACAAACAAAATAGATTCAGAGTAGATAGATTCAGGGTCATAACTCTTTCAAGTTCACATTGTGTTTTTACCACACATTAAGTTCTACTAGGACACTTCAAAAGATAAATAACGTCACATTCTTTCCATTTCTCCCACTGCTGAACCTAGATTAACCTCTAGAAACATGTACCAACTCACTAGACAAAATATGCCAATGGCAAACAATATGTAACGATCAAAGGATTATGTAAATTAAATAGATGGCATCCTGCTGTTGTGCCTTCATAATCTCCACAATCTTTTCACCAGTCCAAACGAGGAACACATTAATACACATTTCCCAATACATTACAATACAATACAATACAATACACAAAACATTGGTGGGACGGGGGCATTACAAGTCTCCAAATAATGCTATAAATTGGGTAACGTATTAAAACCATCAATGAGCAATATTAGTGCATACTACAGCAAAATGATGTGGCTGAAAATTTGCGATAGAGCTGACTGCAGAAAACCAGTGGAATGTTTTACAAACGAGTGTAACCTAATGTTGTAATGGGTATAAATCGATGAACTTTTTTTGTCCTCACGCTCTTTTGTCAATTGTGTTAATGCAGTTAAACTAACATTATGACATTCACCAACAGTTGGTGGTGATGGTGCGGAGGTGGGCTCGTAATAGCGGTTAATAAAACAAAAATACGAAGAATATTTTGTGCAAAACACGATACCAATTGTTTATGTAACGTACGTTAGCAAGTATCGTTCGTAAAACACATTGTTCATCTTTGTTAGTAACAAACCAACAAACTATTAAATTAACCTTACGTTACTTCACAGAGACAAAAATGTCGCACACCAGTCGCTATTTTTTCTTTTCAAAGCATAACCAGGAGCACATCGTGGCTCTGCAGCTTAGCTAATGTGCGTTAACGTTAGCCCACGTATCAAAATTGTGTTTTGTTAACGTTATAGCTAGCTACATAATTGGACCAGTGTTGGATTTTAGTCGATAGCAAAGTTATTTAAAATCGGTCTCCACGTTTTAGGCAATTGCCTTAACCAAATATGTTGTGCACGTAACGTTAACATTATAGCTAACGTTAGTCTGCAAATTAGCTTAGCGTAACCATACATTTGACAACATCCCCATTTGTTATAGGCCTGAGTAACTGTAGTGTACTGGCTAATTTTGATAGCAAATATACCTTTTAGTTTATCATTTTTGTGTGGCAACGTTACATTAATTACCTTTTTAAAGATGCAATGTGCGTCTAGTCCCTCGGAGGATGAGATGACCACCGTCTACCGACTGGCGTTACCAGCTCGTGACACCATGGCAAAGACATACATCTAAGCTACCCGGTTAGCATCTTTTGGGTGTGACTAACGTAACAGCGCCAAGTACTAGCTACATCCATGGTGCTATGCCTCATGTTGGGATGAGAGCGAAAAAGGGAAACCACGGAGAGAAAATAAGCAAAATGCTATAGTATCCCATATCAATAATAGTTGGACAAACCATTCAAAATAATTTAAATGTATATTTTGTGATACCTGACAAAATACTGTATTAGAACAGCCACTTGTTTTAATAAAAGTAGCTTACAATCATGGCAACTCTTCATAATAAATGTGTATTATCTATGTAAACCCGTCTAAAAGTTTACAGAAAAGTCTGAAAATGAAACGTGTGTAGAGTAACGTTAGTACATTTTGTATTCTTTCCTGTACGAATACTTTTTTGTGACCCCTTGAAGGACTCCCAACCCCCAGGCTGGCAACCACAGATCCAGACAAATGTTGCATAGACACTACTGTAGTAAAGATCCAAACTACCCTGTTGAGGTTGGGAAGAAAGCTCAGGAGGAGCTTCTATCTACAGGCCACTAGAATCCTAAATAAGGACAACCCTTCAGTATTATCCCAAATGGTTACTTAAAAACAGGCCAAATCAATGAGCAGAACTGTTTAATGGCAATATTTAGATTTTTGCATCATCGAGAGCAGGTATGTGGATTTTGGTCTCTCAACTGATATAAAAAGAAGAAAAAAAAAAACTTCTTCGCAATAAATATATATATATATATATATATATATATATATGCATACACTGTGACATTATCCATATTGCTCACTTCTGATACACTGTTGGGAAAAATAAATTCAATGCCCTTACAAAGTGCTAAACAATGATTTTTTTTTTTTTATAGTGAATAGTTCCACTGCAACCACAATACACCATCAAATTGGGTTTCAAACAAAGAACTGAAAAATGTCAAGGGTCACCAAAATAAGTTTGGTTTTTATTAAAAATCATATTCATTTTAGATTTTTAACGTATGCTGGTACTTTTACAGCTAGTATGAAAAATACAAACTTCAAATTCACCTTTATGCAAAACGAACAAAGGCACCTTTGAAAGTGCCTCATGACTTATACAGCCCAAGCCCTGAGTCCTGTCTCGTTTCTTTATCTGCTTATGCTGTGTTGTATAGATACAATGAACATCCATCCCACACTAAAATTCAAGTGATGGGAGGTTATTTTCTGTTGGCAGCTGTGGGCACAGTGTGCAACATTACCATTGGGAAGAAAACAGTCAAGATGTTACTTAAGTTGCACAGTGCTTGTCATGTGACATTTTTGTTTTGGTGTCACTTAATGTTACTTTTATTTTAACTATTTCAGACCAGCAGACACCTCATTACGTGTCGTAAAATTATCAATTTTATATTTTGTAGACACACATTCAAATTACAAATAATGAGGCTGGAATGTGAGATTATTTGTTTACCATAGATACTAACTCAAAGTGGGATTCTGTGTCCTAACTGAAAACTCAGCCAGGTCAATAGCATGAATATGGATTCATTTCTCTATTGTCTTCATCAGTGTGAATCACTGAGTCCATTCATGTACTTCAGACGGTGAAGAGGGCATGTACTTTCGCACCCACAACTAGACCACTGCCTGAGTCTTTCACCCTTTCAAGCATAAAAGAAGCAACTTCTCTGTGAAAATTACTGGTTTAAGCTGTAAGAAAACATATTTCACAGCACAATGATAGACCCCAATGATCATCATTTAAAAAAAACAAACAAAAAAAAAAACATTTATCTTTATCCACATCCATATAACTGATTCAGATCAAGATGATTCTGCACGACACGCAACTGATGCAGCATGGGTTAAACCTCATTCCATTAAAAAAAAAAGGAGGGTACATTTTCATATATTTAAGGACACAAGAACACTTTCTAAATGACAAACTGAAGCCAAACAATTAACATTTGCTTCATTTGAGGAAGTAACAGGTAAGAAAAAAAGACATGGCTAAAAACTGAGCTGAAGACCTGCAGAGCATGGGAGCAAATTATTGTTTTATACATCATTAATGGTAAAACTGTGCAGTTTGCTAATCATCCTTAGTCTTATTGAAAACCGGTTATGTGAATATGATTGAAAGGACGATTCATCTGCAGACAACTGGCATGTCAGGTGTCTGGAAGATGCCGACTTAATTTCCACAACTCAAATGCTTTGCCGCCCATCCCGCAGACTGATGGAATCACGTAACTTGAAGAAATGACAGCAAAAGTCCTGTAGTTCACAGACCTAGAAAGAGAGCACATTCCCTTCTCAGAAACAGGGTTTAAACCCTCATTATCAGCAGCAGTTTCAAAGGATTTAGTACCTTATATCAAAGTTGATTCAAAATGGATTACAAGATCCCAGTGCCCAATGACCAGTAACGATTTACAGTAAAATGTCCCACTAATAAACTCATACATTGTTTAGTACGTTGCTCACCTTGACACCATGGCTTTAGTATGGCGCATAGCGATCCTTGGGTCGTGGAGGAGCATGGGAGCTCCTGGAGCCTGACAACGGGGACAGCCGTGTTGACTCATAGGCGTAGCCAGCCGAGGAGACTGGTACTCGTCTGATTGGGCTGCGGTCTCGTGCATAGTATGCGGCAGCCGATGAAGATGGAGGAAGTGGCCGACGATCATATGGATCTATACTGGAGAACTTTGACAGGGAGGAAGGGGGAGGTGGGGGAGGGGGGAGATAGGACATGCGACGATCCTCGAAATAGCTTGAGCCATAAGGGCGAGCTCTGTACTTCTCATAATAGTCAACACTGCTATAGAGACGTTCACGGTCATAGGCTGATGACCTCTCAGCAAAGGAGCCTGGCGCTCTGCTGGCGTACCTATCCCCCAGCTCAGAGCTGTAGCCGCTAAGCCTACGAGGGGGAGGCGGCATCCCACCTCCGTAACTAGACCGACTATACGCAGAGCTACCCATGTAATCAGCTTCTGGAGGTGAGTCCATCCTGTAGTTGCCCCTGCCATAACCTGGGGGACCACGTGGGGGGCCCCGGCCGCTGCGACCTCTTGCGCCGTCACCGTGGCTACCGTTCCGACTGACTCGACAATCTTTCGACCAGTGACCATGTTTCCCGCAGACATAGCAGCCGGTATGATCTCCCATTCCGGGGGCAGTGCGCAGCCGACTGGTGGACAGCTGTACGCTCATCAGCTTGCCTTATAGGGAGAAAGAAGACACGCATGAGACGGTGGAGTTTTGACACGAAAAGGTTCTTACCGACTATAAAACACGTTAAATGCATTTGACCGACAATCACTGGGCAAAGCGGAATAACCTGCCGCGCCAGGTGCGGGAAATTGAATACCAGTGCCTGTTCACCAGTTATACTGCCACTGGTTTTACAAGAAACATTGCCAAACTTACAGTGATTACTTTCAGTCCATCTGGTCAATTAATGTGGAAAAAAGCCAGTGGATTTTACTTGTCATGAGGTCGACTGCGACAGAACAAAATCCAAATTTGTATCTATAGACAGCAAAGACAACTAGTTCTCCCCTGCCAAAGAGTTCACCTTTGTAGGCGGTGTTGTCCAGCTTATTGATGGCATCCATGGCATCCTCCATTCGCTCCATGTGAATAAAGGCATAGTCCTTCACTATGTCACACTCCACCACAGTGCCAAACTCTTCAAACTTGGCCCGCAGAACATCAGTGGTGACCCCTTCGCCAAGGTTGCTGACGTGCAGTTTGGTGGTGGACTTGGGCCTCCCTTTGCTCATCTCCACATTCATGGCCCAGCCATGCAACTCGTACTGGTGAAGGTTTTGAATGGCCTCCTCGGCTTCAGATTTGTTGTTCATGTGTACAAAACCATAGTTTTTGACAATGTCACATTCTGAGACTTCACCATACTTCTCGAAGAGTTCACGCAGCTCCGCAGGTTCGGTATTGCAGGCAAGGTTACCAATAAATATTTTCACCATAATGAAGTTCTGTGTATCCTAGAAGATTCAGAAAAATATGTCAATTACTACTGTTTATCCACAACAAATATTTAATGATGGGGATGTCAGGGTTATCTGCACCGACTGTCAGCGAACAATTGGTGAAATTAATAAATACGTGCAGTTGCCAGTTTATTAGGTACACCTAGCTAAAACTAATGCGCTCCAATACGCAAACCTGCAATAAATCCTCCCTTCATGAAGGTTATAATGTTTATTCAACTCTATGGTCATTTTGGAGGATGTAGTTTGTGTTACAATTATATGCTTATTGTATACACCAAACAGAAAGCAAATTCTTTGCAAGTGAAAACTTATTGATATGGTTTGTGTATTTTTTTTCCGCACAGGCCGTTGTCTCATGATGTGTACATACACAGACCTGATCTGTGGGCGCCCGGATAGCTCAGTTGGTAGAGCGGGCGCCCACATATAGAGTTTTACTCCTTGACACAGCAGGCCCAAGTTTGACTCCGACCTGCGGCCCTTTGATGCATGTCATTCCCCCCTCTCTCTCCCCTTTCATTTCTTCAGCTGTCCTGTCAAATGCCCCAAAAACTATAATAATAATAATAATAATAAAAAGAGACCTGATCTGTCCACTATGTGTTTTCAGTTTCTGTCAAATTAACATTGTGTTTTACATTTTTCTGGTTTTTGTGGTGTGCCATCTTGTGTTTTCTTTTTCTTCCCCCCTGCTGTTTACTGACCATCAGGTAATAGCGATTTGAATAGATTTGTGCCACTACAAGATATGCCTGTTTTTCTCTTTCACACTTCCTTAAAGAAGGTCTTGTAGATCGAAAACCTTGAAACTGAAGGCTTGAAAAGAGAAAAGTGGCGCACACCTCCTTTGTGCATTGCACCAAATTTATATCAGTTAGGTTCTATTTCAGTGTGTCATACACATTTAATCAACATTTAGGTAAATGTTTGTATTGGATCGGACTCTATCGTCAGATACCCAATATTTAATTATTAGGAAACTGGGCCATAAAAACTTGATTGGGACATCATTTAAACCACTGCTGTTTGGTGTGTCATATGGTGAGACTGGTGTGCGTTATTATGTAAACAATCTTAATTTGATGTAAAATAACATCTGTAAAGTGTCCTGAGATGACTCGGTATGATTTGACACTATAAATAACACTGAATTAAATTATTAATATGCCACTCATTGGCAAAGGAACATCATGCAAACGTTTCAAATGTGTATTAAAGAGTCAAACGTGGGTTAAAAGTGCGTATAACAGCGTCACGCGCCGTGCTTTTGTATGACGGCGGTGTGAACTGTTTTAACGAGACACACCTCGTTCACGAGCTAGCTCTATAATTTCGCAGTTTAACTTATGATACGAATTTAAACACTGCACGTTGGTTTGAATTTCACATAATCTACTTTTGCTTACGTAGCTAGCTAGATAGGTAAACGCAGATATAACGTTGTATATCTAAACATGTCACAGATAAGCCTAACGCCAGCTAACTAGTAGTACTAACGTTAGCTAGCTAGCTAGCTAGCTAGCTCAGACTAACGTTATTAGTATTTTCTGTGTATGTTAGCTACATTAACGTTCCTCAAGAGTAACTGGCCTCACGGTACAGTCTAAACGGCTCGCTCGATATTTATAAAATACAGTAGTAATAGTGTTTAGTGCGCAACGCTTCCATGTTCGCGCATATTTCAGTGTAACTGTTAATGGCGTTCTGTTTGGAAAATGAAGGCGTATGAATTCAGAATGCTAATAGCCTGTATTAGCCAACGTTAGCTGTACGCCTGCTAATTCAGCCCATGTCCTTTCAGAGAACCTTTAGAACAACGCTACGGTGATAGTTATACATCGCCAACTTCCTAAAACGTTTTTCGTCTCATGTTTTAACTTACAATCTTTAACTCACCACTTAAACGACGAAGGCCTCGACGCAATGAATGAAGAGTGAAATGGCGCTTGCACCCGTGACGATGCTAACGTTTGTTCTTCTTCTGATTTAATGGCGGATCGTAAACTAACGTTTACAGAATGGCGGATCGTAAACCAACGTTCAAAGGTGCATACTGCCACCCACTGTACGGGAGTGCGTAACAGGAGGACTTTACATACAATCAGGGTTCAAAATTAGCACCATTTACCAGCCAAATGCTGGTAAAATATGCAATTGGCTGGTAGATTTGCTTCACTCACCAGCCAAAAAACAATGGTAATCTTTTGAGTGGCTGGTAAAATTTGAACATTCACTAGCCATTTGGCTGGTGGACGAAAAAGTTAATTTTGAACCCTGCATACAATATACGTAAAAGTAAAGAGACAAAAGGAAGAAACAATATATATCCTGCAATCTAATCCTGTCTGTGTCTTTAAGAAAAGAGAGCCTTCCAGCATTACCTTATTTTCTCACTCATCCCTAAATCCCTTCCAATTTCCATGCCGGTCCTAGCTCATACATACCGGTAGCCTAGTAGGCCTATCTTATCCCATACGAGTTTCCTCTCTGAATTATAGGCTACTTACTACACCTCATAATGACATGCTTAACATTTTCAGGAACATTATAAACATCAAATTGATCTGATATGCACGTTGCCATTAGCCTAAATCAGGGATTTTCAACAGGTGGTCTGGTACCTCTAGGGGGTCCTCAGAGTCAATGCTTGGGGGTCTCCAAATTATTGTACATTTTTGAAAGTTTTCAAAAATTAAAAAGTCTTAACATGAATCCAACATATTCGTAGCAAATATAAATCCCCACTGATGATAGGCTTACTGGCCTATAGGTAAGGTAGTCACTTTTCAGAAGTGGAAAATAAAGTTTATTTGGATGTAATGACAATGAAACATAATAACTATATCTGCTTCAGCTTCAAAGGATATTAAAATCTTTATTGCGCATATTACAACCTCTCCATACCGTAAGAGCATACTGTATCGTTATATACTTAAAATGTATACACAATAACAATAAAAACATCTTGAAAAACAAATAGTCATATATGCATATTATGTCCTTCAAATATATCAGGGAAATGTGAGTGTTACTTGTACATTTCCTTTTCCATAAATAACAAATATCATGACACACAAAACTCTAATGTAGTGGAATTTTAGTCAAACTAATACACTTTAATTGCATTCAGTTTCCATGGTCCCTAATGTAATCAAATATATTTAGCGTGAATTAATTAATACCAATGCAGATGGAGAAGATCAAAGCACTGTTGGGCACAAATGTGTAACTGGCTGCAATGACTTTAGAAGGTTGAACAGGAATTCTAAGCTCTGAGGGTCTCTCAACATGGTGACACATAGCCTAATGTAAATGCTGCTACGCTAGCACATTCACAATCTTCAAAATACATTTAAATATGATTTTCAGAATGACATGGTCTTGGGTAAGTATACATTTGAGAAGTTAACTTGGTTACAGGCACTCTTTTTTTATATTCAATGCGACAATCTAAATATCACTGACATGTTTTATGGGGGAACAGTTTAGAGTCAAAACCCCGTCCTATTTTTAAGCTACATCATGTGTTTTCATATTTTAAGATAAAAGAGGATTTACTACTGTTCTGGCTGGTACCTTTTTAATACCTCACATATTCCTTTAATCAATACACCAAACCGTGGAAGTAGTCCACACAACAACAAACCTCATCTAAAATCACTCAGTGCCTCTTTGGCTTGGTTCAGGTCATATGGGATAGATGGGAGCAATCACATCATTTGACAACTTTAGGTTTAAGCACCAACTTGGATATATTCAGAGCTTTCAGAAAAATCTGAGTTTTCCCAGTCATAATTATGATGTGAAAGCGTTAATTACGGTAACTCTGACAAGGCGTGAGTTCAGCATTGTGTGAAGAGACCAGTGTGCATATACCAAAAAAAAGGCAAACCCCTGTGGCTGAGTGGTGAAACTAACTGTCTGCAGCTGCAGCTTAAAGTGCTCATATTATGCTCATTTTCAGGTTCATAATTATATTTAGATGTTATATCAGAATAGGTTTACATAGTTTAATTTTCAAAAAACACCATATTTTTGTTGTACTGCACATTGCTGCAGCTCCTCTTTTCACCCTGTGTGTTGAGCTCTCTGTTTTAGCTAGAGTGAGACCTCTCACTTCTGTTCCATCTTTGTTGGGAGTTGCACATGCGCAGTAGCTAGGTAAGGACTACTAGCCAGTCAGAAGCAGAGTATGAGGGCGTGCACTGACAGTAGCTAGGTAAGGACTACTAGCCAGTCAGAAGCAGAGTATGAGGGCGTGCAGTGACAGTAGCTAGGTAAGGACAAAAAGCATAATATGAGCACTTTAACCAATGGAAACAAGACCTAAAATTCTTTCCCTTCCTTTAGAGTGCATCTTTGTGAAATTTATGACAATTCCTTTAACAGGTTGTTAAGGTTTATTCATGTGATTGACTTACAGGAGTCTCAGCCTATCACACTCGTCCCTGACTAAATGTTCTGGTTCCAGTAACTGACAAAGACGACAGCAAGCAGTAAACAAATACATGCTTCAGAACATCAGTTCAGAAATGTATGTGTGCTGTTACAAATGTTATGTCAATGTTTTATTTGTTTTTTTATTACAGCAGTAGAGCTGAAGCATCAGGAATGAAACTGTCTTCCCTGCTGCAGTCACACTGTGATTTAAGATGGCAAGATGAATTGTTTTTACATGAAAACACAAGAGTTAGAAACTCACTTAGCATGTTGACAAGTCTCTCCTGTACATGTGTTGCCCAACAACTTAAGTATGAGTCTGGATGGGCAACTGAATTCCATACTGACATCTGTCACTCACAGCAGAGAGTTGGTGCTGGTGTCTGCTACAGCTTCGCAAGGAGGACACCGTTTCCATCACTGGGTTGTAGAACAGGTCTGCATTTCTCTTCAGTGTGCGTTTAGAAGAAGTTGAGCCATTTTCTCTCAGTAGCTGCTTTCATGTCCAGTCAGGATGTACAGGTTGCTCAGTGCTGAGGGGTCATCTGTCGGTGTGCTCTGAAGGATGATGTCCCTGTATAGAGTCAAGAAGGAAAAACCTCACAGCTCATTCAGGGTGCCAAAGAAATGCAGAGTTGGCCCAAAGCTTATGATTTACCTGCTATACAGTATCCAAATCTGGGATTTGAGGGCTATAAATGAATTAATACATTAAATCTTAAATTGAGAGTATGCAACTTTTAAAGGTCCCATATGATGCTCATTTCCAGGTTCATACTAGTATTTTGGGTTTCTACAACATGTCTGAATATATCTGTATTCACCCTCTGTCTGAAATGCTTAATGCCTGCCCCCCCACATTCCTTCTCTTACAAATGAAAAGTTGAATACATAAACAATAAAATACTTAGTTTAATACAGTTACAACACTACCACAACTACTTCCTTTAATAATATTAATTCTGCAAACAATGCCATTACTATTATTACGACAACTAAGACTACTAACATTCCAACTACTACTATGACCACTACTAATTCTACTATGAATAATACTTTCCACACTACTATTGCTACTCCTTCTGCTACCATCACTAAGCATAGCATAGTAAGTAAATGCATGGAACAAAATTGGGATTGGATGTACCAACATATCCTCCAGCTAAATAAAGATAAACTGAAATAACCAATGAAGCCAAAGAAAAAGAAAAGAAAAAGGCATACACTAAGACTTACATTTTAGCATTCACATTACAACAATTATAAAAAAAAAAAAAAAATGTAAGATTACTTTTTGGGCATTTTAGGCCTTTACTTTTATAGGACAGCTGAAGACATGAAAGGGGGAGAGAGAGGGGGAATGACATGTAGCAAAGGGCTGCAGGTCGGAGTCGAACCCGCAGCCACTGCATCGAGGATTGAAACTCTATATATGGGCACGTGAGCTACCCAGGCATCACTTCTATTGGACTCCCTCCAGATTGTTAAGAATTGGTCTGAAAGACATGCCAAATTGTTGGAAATGTAAGACAGAGGAGGGCCAATTGCTTCATGTCCTATGGTCCTGTGATGAGGTCCAGGAATTTTGGACCAGGATACATGATAACCTATGTCAGATTTCAAGGACCCAGGTTCCATTCAGCCCAAGATTATTTGTTCTGGGAGATGGGTCAATCCTAAGCGGGATGGATAAGCACATAAGAAGCTGGGTCCAGACTAGTTTAATGATAGCCAGACAGATAATTTTAAGAGGACGGAAGAATGAAGGGCTGCCGTCAATCCAGGAGTGGGCTTGTGAGATGGCAAGGGAGGTGGCGTTTGAAAAAATGTCAAATAACCAGTTTGCCAGATTGGATGTCTATACTAGAAAATGGGGAAAGTAGCTGAGCTTTCTGGAGGGCTCCTAAGAAGCTTTGTGCTGGGGGAGAGATGTGTATGATGGGCTTATGGTGTTGTCATTTATACATATGATTATTTGGTTTATGGGTTATTGTCTGTTTTGTTACTATTTTGTTAAATGGTCTTGAATATTGTAGTTACTGTGTCAGAAGGCAAAAACATTTTTTTTTTGGGTGGGTGGTAATGACGGGGGGGGGGGGGGGGGTTTTGTTCATGTTGCAAGTGTATGTTTGTATTTTGTTAAAAAAAAAAAAAAAAAAAAAAAATCAGCCTAGTATTACTTTAAGAATACAGTATATCAAGACTCAAATAACTTTCGTTTCAGCAGTCAGCTGTCTACAGTACGATAATGTCTCAGAAAATCACGGTATTACACAATTACAGTATTATTATTATCAGTTACAATGACTCTTAAAGGAATGTTTTGGTTGAAAAAACACATTATAATTATATAACTGTAGTAACTTGAAACCATTTTTGAATGTAAATGATGTGTAAAAACTCTCCCTTTTGAAAATAAATAATAAATTAAAATTAAATGAATACCATAGATAAACAAATGTACATGGTATCATAACAGTTAATTTAATACCACAGTATATGTCAAACCGCTATACCGCTGCAACCTTAAGCTGCACGGCAGCAATACAATTTTTGCTTATTTGTATCTTCTTTGTATTTTTACTCTACTGCTACCAGTACTACTGCTATTACTGCTATTGTTTCACCAGTGAATGATATTAATATTGTCAGATTGGTGTATCGTCAGAAAACGTACCTGTTCGTTCCCAAAACTCTGAATGCTCGACTCTCATCTGTAATTTCTTGTGTCACCTGCAGATAAAGATGAAATTCACCTTTTTATAGACATGGTGCAAATATGACAAACTCATGGCAGTCCCAGCATGACAGAAATGTCGAAGCTAATCACCTCATTTGAATGAAAACTCTTCCCTTTAAGGCCATGTTTCCAGAAAGCCAGCACACTGTCCTGTAAGCAGACTGATAGAACATGTCACGTCACTCAACTGTCAGCAGGGACATCAAGAACACTCACTGTGTTAATTACAGGATTGTGTCTACCTAGAGTTTCAATGGGGAAGTCAAAGACCATTTCAGCAGCCAGCTCTTTGGATGGAAGCCCTCGGAGGTTGACTATCTTAACCGTTTCTGTCCAACGAGCATCAAAATGGAGATACAGTAGATTATTAATCAGTATGAAAGGTGGCAGGAGGATTTGGAACATGTGTTAAAATGGATGGGACTTACTTTCTAATGCGATGAGAACAGTGTCTCTGTCCATTTGGGTTACCTGTACTGCCCTGAGTGCTCCACTATCTGCAGACCCACAAAGAGACGGAGGAGAGAGCTGAGTTGGAGCTTTAAGCTTAGCTCGCCAGAGGCAGAAGGAGTACAACAATATTCTACTCAAGTTAAAGTACTATTACTTTGATTAACTTTTACTTAAGTAAAAGTTAGATTACTGGTTTAAAAATCTACTCAAGTAAATGTAAAACGTAGCTCACATAAAATGTACTCATAAAACGTCACTTTTTAACAGCAGGGGGGAAATATAATTTTTGGTGGGGGGTGCGTGATAACGGAAGGCTTGTATCATGTGGACGCGTCGCCAGTTTTGTGTCCTTACTTAGAATTCCTCATGGGGGAGACAGAAACTACGTACTATAGCTTTAATTAAATCACAGTCTTTTGCGATTTGATAAGGGCACAAAGCCACACCGCCAGTGGTGTAGTCTACGTGATACGCAGGTATACGCAGTATACCCACTAAGAAAGCTCCAGGATTTCCATATACCCACTTAAAAATGCCCAATGACATGTAACAACATACTTTTTGATATATTTTGAATTTTCATCTGTGTTTTTCTTCTTCGCATTGGCTAAATAAAGGTATTTCCACTGTGAAGTGGTGCATAAAAGTGTATCCGAATACAGGAAATGAAGTCTTTGACGCTGAAAATAACTGTGGGGGAGGACACCCAGACCCCCCACTATGATATGCCCCCCCCCCCCAAAGGCAGATTCTGGCCCATATTTATAGGCCAATATATTTATATACAGTACAGTATACCCACTACAATACATGAGACTACACCACTGCATACCGCGCTTTTCATTTTAGTTTGTTTGACAGATACTTTGCCAAAGCAACGGCGCAAAACATTTTTTATTTACTTTTTTTACTCAGTAACGGATGAGATTTGAAATGTAGCAGAGTACAATACTTCAAAGAAAACATACTTGGATAAAAGTAAAATGGCAGATTTTAAAAACTACTTTAAAAAGTTAAAGTACAGACAGCAGTCCATCCTACCTGGCGCTGAGATAGGCGTGCTGTTCAGCTCTATGATATCAAACTTGAGCTGCTGGCTGACTGGGCGTTTCCCGTTACTACTGTCTCTCACCCCGACACACAGCTGGGGGAACTCATCTGACACCAACACCAGCAGCTCAAATATGGGCAGAGAGTCAGGTAGCCTCATGGCTATGTGCTGCAAGGCAAACACAACACAAAGAGGAAGAGTCAGCTTACATGGTGCTAACAATGGCATTGATAGAACCAGGTAAGTGTGACATAACAGGACACACATTCAATGTTTCACCAGGAATTGTGTCAGAATCAATTCACACAGAAGGCACTATATTGTTGTGAATTAAGGCACCAAATATACTCTGCCCAGGAAACAGATGATGTCTCTTTTTAGCAATAATTCAGATTTCTGGAGATACTGAATAGTCTTTTTACTCGGCTTTCAACTCAGAAATAATAATCCACAATAACCACACATCCTTGTGTTACAAAATGCCCACTCTCATAGAGATGAACACTGAACTCTTCTATTCGCTTACTTTGTCATTGTGCTCTTTTGGAAGCATGGGATTGTGGGACCGAGGTACATGTGAATGTTGTGCATTTTCTTTAAAGTGCTGCAAATGACATATGTAAAATGCAAAATGACATTAAATAACTTTGAAGTTTCAAATAGGAATCTGGCCAGATATATATATATATAGATAGATAGATAGATAGATAGATAGATAGATAGATAGATAGATAGATAGATAGATAGATAGATAGATATATATAATACCAGGAAAATAAGACAATTAGCATTTTTTAGTAGCTAGCGTTCTATACTATATAACAGTTACTCATTGCACGGCCTCCTGCGGCTCGCCAATAATAATAAATAATACGGTGATATGATCATGCAGTCAATACAGATATTTCATAAAAACAAGTCTGCTCAATTACAAATTATTTATA